>NW_021319478.1:964387-973853 GCF_001605985.2 Dendrobium catenatum
GCGGACGAAGGAGCGGGCTAGGCGGCTTTTGAGCGTTTCGTTGGAGGGAATTTTTGAATGAAGAGGGTGTTTATGTAATTTGTATCTTTCCTTTTGCTTTAATTAGAGAGTTAAGAGAGAATTAGGGATTATCTTGAATTTGAATTCTCTTTTGAGATCTAGGGTTTGTGTGCTTGGGCTCTTGGCTTCGCCGGAGAACTTTGGAGAGTTGTTCTTCCTCTCGGATTGAAGAACAAATTGTATCTTTGCTATTTTCATTGTCTACTAGTAAAATACAAGTGTTTTCTCCTCATCTCATGCAGTTTTCCTCTATATTTCTACTGTTTTTGGCTGATTTCCTGCTGTGGACAGCAGTTCGCTTTGAGATTGGTTGCTAAAGTGATTAGGGAATACTTGAAATCAAGTATTTCCTATCAGCGTCCCTGCTTCCTCCGTTCGCCTACAACTGATACGAGAAATGCATAGCGGCGGGTTGGCGGCCCATTTGGGTCGACAAAAGATGATTGAACAAATGCCGTGATTTTTTTGGCCTCACTTGTGGAAAGATGTGGCAAAATTTGTACAAAACTGTCCAGTGTGCCAAGTATACAAAGGCCATAGCCAAAATACTAGGTTATACAGTCCGCTACCCATCTCAATCTCCATTTGGGAAGACCTTAGTATGGATTTTGTGCTTGGATTGCCGCGAACTAAGAAAGGTGTCGACTCAATCATGGTGATGGTTGATAGGTTTTCCAAGATGACTCACTTTATAGCTTGCAAGAAGACGTCGGATGCTCTCGACGTCGCTTGATTGTTCTTCAGGGAAATTGTTCGACTTCATGGGCTTCCGAGAAGTATCACATCTGATCGGGACGTCAATTTCATTAGTCACTTTTGGAGAAAGCTTTGGAAGCAATTGCAAACGGAACTCAAACTAAGCTCCGCCTATCACCCCCAAACTGATGGCCAGACCGAGGTGGTGAATCGCACCTTGTGCAACATGTTATGTTGCTTGGTGCAGGACAATCCAAAAAGATGGGATGAAATTCTGAGCCAAGCTGAATTTTCTTACAATTCCATGCCCAACAGATCCACTGGTATGTGCCCATTTAATATTGTCTATACTAAACCTCCTAACCATATTGTAGACATCGCCATCCTCCCCAAGTGTCAAAATGTGGCGGCCACCAAGCTAGCCAGAGATTTCAAGACTATGCTGGACAACGTTCGCAACACATTGCAAGCTTCAAATGACTCATACAAGCAAGCGGCGGATGCACATCGACGATACAAGACCTTCCATCCCGGCGAGTTGGTCATGGTGCGTTTGAGGAAGGAAAGATATCAAACCGGTACCTATTCTAAACTGGTTCCGAAGAAGCTTGGTCCGGTTTCCATCAAGCTTAAAATCAGCGACAATGCATAGGTAGTAGAGCTTCCGCCCGATGTTTTGACGTCGTCTACGTTCAACGTCGCTGACATTAGTCCATACCACCCACCCGATTCAGCGGTCATTGAAATCGATTCGTCGGACACGAATCCTTTTATAGAGGGGGAGAACTGATGTGGGAATCACCTCTCTTACCAATGAGCTGCAGGAACACCACACAGGAGCACCTTTTCTCTTACCGTTAGAATGCATATTTTCACTACTTCTCTAACTAATTATAGTACTAGAGGACATTTACACTTTTTTCTTGTTATTTCACTCTTAGTAAAGCAACCGGCATATATGAGGCGGATAGGTGCTTTAAAAGACAGCTTTTGATTATCTGAATATACTGCTTGCTTAGCATTTTACTATTTTATCGGTTTGCTTGTTCTCTGTTTTCCTTCTTCTTGTTGCTTCCACAACAGTCCATTGGATCACGCGTAATAGAGGCTGGATTTCTCCACCTCCTGTACATGCCGCTCCAACCGACTCAGTACAAAAGAGCTGTTTAGGAAGGATTTTTGAGGGAGTTAGGAGGGAAATTTGAATGTAGGGTATCATTTGGATTGTATGCATTAAATAGTTTGTTTTCCTAGGGTTAGGGCATCTTGAATTTGGCTGAAATTTGAGATCTCTTAGGTTTTTGGGCTCTAGCGGCATCTAGAGATTTGGGAGAGATAGATCCTCCTCTCAAATAGAGGATCAATTGTAATTTACTCATCCATTCCATTTCGTAATTATCAAGTGATCAATCTTCATAGCAATTGTTCCTTCTTACATTTCGTAATTATTAAGTGATCAATCTTCATAACAATTGTTCTTTCCGATTCTCTATTGTTATCAGGCATTTGACGAAGCTATCGCAGAGCTCGATTCCCTTGGAGAGGAATCCTATAAGGATAGCACTCTTATTATGCAGCTTCTCCGTGATAATCTCACCTTATGGACTTCTGACATGCAGGTCCCAATTCATATTTCCATGACTAATCTTACTTTATTCATATTTATGGTTATAATTTTGTCTGTATTTATATTTTAATTCTATGTGCAGGATGAAGGGGCTGATGAGATTAAAGGAGCTTCAAAACCTGAAAAGGAATAGTAGAAAAAAACTTCTGTCCCTCAAGTCTTGTTTAGTTGCTGGTGTTTTTCTTATTAGGAATGGCAGATTGACCATCCTAAGGTTTTTTTAGCTGTCTTACTGACCTGTTCAACACTAAATTGATAAATTCTGCTGCCTTTTATCCAGTTTCTATTGGCTTATTTTCTGTCATCTGTGGAGGCTATACATAAAGGTTTTTATCTGATTTTCAACTTCTGAATCTTTTGTTTGATATGGGGATAGGGCTGCAAATGAGTCGAGCCGAGCCAAGCTGAGTATGTGAGTGTTCATGTTTGAATTCATTTATTATCAATTTGTTCAAGTTTGGTTCATGTTTTATCATTCGAGCTTTATTGTTTGTGCTCGTGTTTGATTCGTTTAAATTAATGGGTGCTCATGTTTGATTCATGTTCGATTTGTTTAGTGCTTATCGAGATTTAAGTAAACAAGTCTTAATGAGCTAGATATTTATTAACTTAATAAACGAGCTTTATCGGGCATCCTAACAAACAATTACATTGAGCATGTTAGTGAACATATTTAGCGAATTTTTTTAAACTATCAAACAAGCATGTTCATGAAAATATTAATGAGTATTTTTTAGTTATCAAATGAGCAAGTTCATTATCATATATAACTAGTTTTGTACAGCTAAAATGAGCTCGTTCGCGAACAAGCGATCTATGATTCATTTTATATTTGTTCATAAACATTTTAAACAAATAATCTAACAAATATTATTTAATAATAATTATATGATTATGTTATAATAAATATTAAATTTTATATTATGTATATTTATCAATTTTATAATAAAATATTGATTAAGTTTTTATCTAGCTTATTCATGAGTTCTGAATTGAACACGAATCGAACTTGTTCACCAGTTTCAAGTGATGTTGTTCATGAACATAAATGAGTAAAACGTATTAGCATTCAAGCTTGTTTATTTAAGGATCAAGTATTTAAAATATTGTTCAAATTTGTTTGCTTAGTTAATTAAATGATTACAAACAAGATTTAATTAAAATGAGCAATGAATAGCTCATCGAACGCTTGGTTCTCTTGCAACCCTATAGGGGATAGCTCTTACAACTACAAATCAAATATGCTTGAAATTTAAAAAAAAGAAATTTAAAATATTTTTTTGAAAATGCATATATAATATGATTTTAATTAAAATGTATCCATTATTTTAACAAATGTTCATGATTTCACAAGGAAAATATTATGTTTAAATATAACTAATTACTAAACATTATAATTAAATTATTATATCAAAATAATTAAATTATCACACAATAAAATCAAATTATTAGACATTCATAATTATACTCATTACAAGAGAAACATATTATGAATATTTAATAATTTTATTGTATAGTATAACAATTTAGATGTGTTTATCTAATAATTTAATTTAATATATAATAGATAAAATCAAAAACGAAAAAATTTCCAATTATTTGGGCTCGGCTGAACGTTTCTACCGCGAATTCAGTGAAGAAGATTACGTAAATCATATTTTCAGTCTTTGCCACTACGCATAAAACTGCACTTCTCTGAAGAAATAAAAAATAAAAAATTTCGTACGCAAAACCCTCTTCCCTCCCGAATTTGATCTCTCCCGTTCGTCCCCAGCTACCTTTCCCTCCGTCTCCTCCGAAGATGTCGAAAGAACGGGCACCACCAGAGCTGGAGAAAGCGATAACGGCTAAGAAAGCTAAAAAAGAACCTTGCGACAGCCGAGAAGGCCTCATCGTCCTTGCCAGACTCGCCGCCGACGGCAATCGCTACGATCACATGTTCCGATACATGAGAAGGCTCATTGCAATCGTCGCGCCAGACGGCCCTCTCACCATGCACGAGCGCAAAATTTTCAGCATGTCCTGCACGATCCTTCTCGAAGGACACCGCGAAGCCTATCGCTACGTTTCCAAAGCAGCCTCCGAGTCCGCCGGCGTCGATCCACAGCGGGCGGAAGCCGCCACCGAGTACCTGGAACTGATCGCGTCGGAGATCGCCAAACACTGCACCGATGTCGTCGGGATCATCGATATATGTTTTCTGCCCGCGGACACCGGACCGGTGGGCTCCGCTGCGACTCCGGAGGCTAGGGTTTTTTACAAGAAGATGAAGGGGGATTTTATAAAGTATATGGCGGAGGTGAAGGACGGGCCGGAGAAGGAGAAGATCGCACAAGATGCCTTCATGGCCTACTCGTCCGCTAAGGTAAGATGGTGAAGCCACTCTTTGTCATTGATATATTGGATTTACGAATCGATTTCTTGGTTCCTTTTTTGCCTTCGAATCGGTTGATTTGAGCCATCGTTTAAGCTTTGTAATCAGCTCTGATTTTGATAATGAAGATTTTGGGGTAAATTTGCTTTTGATCGGATTTGATTATGTAAATTTAGGGTTTAGGGTTTTGATTGGATCTCTTTCATATTATTTAAAGAGACGATTCGCTCTGCAGGAGGACGAAGAGCAATTGCCGGCGACAAATCCAACGCGGCTTGAGTTGGAGCTCAGTTTAGCACTCTTCTATTTTGATATACGCTGCTTGCCCGTTGCTGCTTATAGTGTCGCAAAAGAGGTTCGCTTTTATTTTATATATATATGGATAAAAAAATTAAATTAAATATTCAGAAAATTAATTTTTTTTTAAATTAGTGCTGACATAATGAATTCCTTGCTGAGATATTATTTATAGGCAAATTTATGTATCAATATTGTTAGATTTACCTTTGATATATCTTAAAAAAAAAAAGCTTAAAAAATTAAAAAAAAAAACTTTAAAAAATTCAGATTGTCAATAGTAATCTCGATAAGATATTTAAATTAAAACTTTTGAAATTATTATTTTTATTATTTTTATTGAAACACCGTTATGCCACCATGTCGGGTGCCGCAGCGTCTGAATTTGTTTATGTACCTAATATGAATAGTTTTTCAGTCTTTTGTAAGGGGTTCTGTCATTTTAGTGAGTCATGAGTGCTTAAGTATAATGGCACTTCAGAGTCAAATATAAATGGGACAAGAGGATAGAAAGATATAACAAGTGAAGTGGTGGCTTACATTTTTATGAGAAAGCGAGTAATTAAAGAAGATAGGACTATATAGAGTGAAGTTGTACTATTCTTGTGATATCTATTTACACTTTTCTCATTGTACTTTCTTTTCGGAGCAATCAATAAAATTTATGTTGTTTTACTTTAATTCCATAGCTAGCTAAATCTCCTAGTTTTGGACTAATGATGTGAAACCTTAGTAATTACTAATATAGACTCCTATGATTTAATGAATTAATAGATAGTTTTAATATCTCATGTTCTTAATTTAATCTATACAATGGTTGTGTAGAGTGAAAATATAGTGTGATATATTACCTCGATGGAAGAACATTAGAATACTTAGACTTAGGATGTTTAGTATTCTAAAGCCTATGGAGATATAATAACTATAGGAGGGTCATAAACCTTCATTCACTTCCTTACAATCTTGTTGGAGATCAAAAGATGCATAAGCTTTGATTCATTACCAATGTAGGAGAGTCAAAATAGGAAAGCTTTGGAAATTCTATATCATTAATTCAAAATACTTTATCTATTGATATATTATCTTTTATTTTCCATTTCATAGTCAAGACAGAGTTCAAACCTGATTTTTATTGTGTGATAAACATTGTAACTTAAATAGATAGATCAACACAATTGCATTATACCATAACACTTTCTTGTGAATCAACAATCTCTCATTAGTCTCATATCACTTTTATTACTTGATCAACATGTATACTTGCATTATTTTTTGGACATTTATATCAAAGAAAACTTAAGCATATTTCACGCACCTCTACTTATCTGCACGCCCACACCCCATCAATGGTCTATCCATACCAAATAATAATCTCAGACACGCATAAATGGTAGAACCTACCAGTCATCGCTAACTGCTTGTAAGCGCAGCACATGCTCTTAGGAATGCCTATAGCCTTAAGGCGCACGATCTATGGAATAAGCTAGGATTGATAAGCCTTTTCAAAAATGGCTATATATATATTCTTAAGAAATTTTGAGAATTTCTATATATATATAAAAAAAAAAAGATAAAGCTTTTTAAATTTTCTTCCTCTTTAGATTTTTAAATACCTCCATTAGGGCTAGGATGGAGGCATGATTCTAGGCTCTCTTTATTCACTATAAAAAGTGAAAAAAATTGTTCAACAAAAATTGAAAATCACTAGAGGCTATTAAAGCTTGATTTTTTTTATTCAAGCTCCAATTCTCAATTTCTCATCGTTGATTTTTTGCCTCAATGCATTACAAGCATTGATGCAAAAATTGTATAATAAAAATTTAAAAATCATTGGAGGCGGTCAAGGCTTCTCACTCGCATGACAAGATTTCAATTTTAAGAAGAAAAGTTTGTCACAGTCTGGGGTTAGGGCTTTTCTGGTTCCTTTCCGCCGCTGCTTCCTTTTGGTTCCCGCCGGAGAGAGCCTCTCCAGATGGAGGCTTCTCCTCATGATTTTCCTCCTCTTTCCCATTCTTCTTTCGTAGGCCCCCCTCCTATGCCACGGACTACATCTTATGCAAACAATATGTCTGCTCCAGCGTCTAAAACACCCGATTTTCCTATGTCCTTCGTTCTACCAAGTCAGAAGCTCTCTTTCTCCGGTGATGATCTATCTAAAGGGTCCTTGCTTTGGACTCTATCTTTAGTGGGATACTTGATTGGCCAACAACCCTACTACGAAAGGTTATTCTCTGCCATGAAAAAACTTTGGAGTCTTAAAGGTTCGCTTTCCCTCCTCTCTCTTGCAGATGGTTTTTTCTTATTTAAATTCACCTCCCCTAGGGGGGGGGGGGGGGGGGGGGGGGGGGGGTGCGCTTGGTATCTCTTAGGGAAATCGTTCATCCTTCAAAGATGGTTTCCAAAGTTTAATCTGGTTAGGGATGAATCGGCCTTAATACCTATATGGGTAAAAATAATCAATCTTCCCTTAGCTTTATGGACTCCTACGGGCATTTCTAGAATTGCTAGTTACATTGGGGTGTGGATTCTTGAAAGTGATGACTTTTTTTTTTCTGATGGACATGCCATAATCGGGAAATGATGGTTTGACAGGGGCGATCGTGCGGTGGTAGGATGGTAATTAGAGTGTGATTGCTCGATGATGAGAGTGGGATGACAGTGGTCTGATAGTGGTGATTAGACATTGATCCGATAGCGGTGGTTTGATGGGGGTGGTTGGGTAATGGTGGCCCCCAAGTGAAGCTCTTATATTCCTCATGGTTATTAGAGTGTGATTGCTCGATGATGAGAGTGGGATGACAGTGGCCTGATAGTGGTGATTAGACATTGATCCGATAGCGATGGTTTGATGGGGGTGGTTGGGTAATGGTGGCCCCCAAGTGAAGCTCTTATATTCCTCAAGTCTCAAAGATCACTTAAATTTCAAGCTAGTTCATAGTGCTTTTTTTATCTGGCAAGTGTGGGTTAGATTTTTAGAGAGGAAGGCCTCATAAATATACTCAAAATGTGAAATACTTCATCATACAACCCATAAAAAAATAGTATAATCATAAACCATTTCTTGGTATCTCTTAGGGAAATCGTTCATCCTTCAAAGATGGTTTCCAAAGTTTAATCTGGTTAGGGATGAATCGGCCTCAATACCTATATGGATTAAAATAATCAATCTTCCCTTAGCTTTATGGACTCCTACGGGCATTTCTAGAATTGCTAGTTACATTGGGGTGCCCTTGACTGTGGATCCCCTCACTGCTAAGAGAACTCGATTAACCTTTGCTAGGGTCTGTGTGCAAAATTCTAAGGATTCTTGAAAGTGATGACTTTTTTGTCTGATGGACATGCCACAATCGGGAAATGATGGTTTGACAATGGCGATCGTGCGGTGGTAAAATGGTTATTAGAGTGTGATTGCTCGATGATGAGAGTGGGATGACAGTGGCCTGATAGTGGTGATTAGACATTGATCCGATAGCGATGGTTTGATGGGGGTGGTTGGGTAATGGTGGCCCCCAAGTGAAGCTCTTATATTCCTCAAGTCTCAAAGATCACTTAAATTTCAAGCTAGTTCATAGTGCTTTTTTTATCTGGCAAGTGTGGGTTAGATTTTTAGAGAGGAAGGCCTCATAAATATACTCAAAATGTGAAATACTTCATCATACAACCCATAAAAAAATAGTATAATCATAAACCATTTCTTGGTATCTCTTAGGGAAATCATTCATCCTTCAAAGATGGTTTCCAAAGTTTAATCTGGTTAGGGATGAATCGGCCTCAATACCTATATGGATTAAAATAATCAATCTTCCCTTAGCTTTATGGACTCCTACGGGCATTTCTAGAATTGTTACATTGGGGTGCCCTTGACTGTGGATCCCCTCACTGCTAAGAGAACTCGATTAACCTTTGCTAGGGTCTGTGTGCAAAATTCTAAGGATTCTTGAAAGTGATGACTTTTTTGTCTGATGGACATGCCATAATCGGGAAATGATTGTTTGACAGTGGCGATCGTGCGGTGGTAAGATGGTTATTAGAGTGTGATTGCTCGATGATGAGAGTGGGATGACATTGGTCTGATAGTGGTGATTAGACATTGATCCGATAGCGATGGTTTGATAGGGGTGGTTGGGTAATGGTGGCCCCCAAGTGAAGCTCTTATATTCCTCAAGTCTCCTAGATCACTTAAATTTCAAGCTAGTTCCTAGTGCTTTTTTATGTGGCAAGTGTGGGTTGTTAGATTTTTATAGAAGAATGCCTAAATAAATATACTCAAAATGTGAAACACTTCATAAGACAACCCATAAAAAAATAGTATAATCATAAACCATTTCTTAGTATCTCTTAGGGAAACCGTTCATCCTTCAACGATGGTTTCCAGAGTTTAATCTGGTTAGGGATGAATCGGCCTCAATACC
>NW_021319479.1:0-15660 GCF_001605985.2 Dendrobium catenatum
TTTTATTTTTGTGTTCATTGTATTTTTGTTTTGTTTTATTTTGTTATTTTATTTATTTTTGGTGTGTATTTAGGTTTGTCTTGTATATTTTTATTCGTTTTTTTTTTGTGTGAAAATAAAAATTTGTGCTCATCATCGTCCGGGACAAAAATTTTTCGTACGGGTTGATGTGTATAAAATGACAAACTGCGTGATTTCGAACCGTCTTAAGAGCAATTTTTAATGTAGTTCATCTGTACAATCGTCACGATTGTTCGAGATGAAATATTTTTCAAACGATGGGATGATTGAATGCAGCAATTTAAAGGATAAGACAGTTTTTATTATGAACTTCGTATGTATGAACCTTTGGTTCATCCAGACAAACACATGTTGGTTCATGGCGGGGGATGATTTTCAACTGACATTAAAATGAGTTAAATTTCTGATCGTCCATACGAATACGAACACGTATTCGTCTGTACGATCATCTTAGTCAAAAGCCTGTACGAAAGGACGCTTCAAAAAATTATGTTTATAGGAAAAGTCATAATTTTTTAAACTCATTTGTTCGTCCATACGAAATATTTTGTACGGGATGAATCGAATTTGTACGGGACGAACGAAAATTTTGTCTGGTACGAACAGTCATTCTTCTTTAAATTATCGACAGTTTTTACTGAACAGTCACTTTCACACATCTCTTAAACCTTTCCACTCTTCAAATCTCTCAATGGCAAGTTCTAGCAAGCGCCAAAAGACCTTGGCTAAGGGTCATCCAAGAAATACATCTGAAAACTTCCTTTCTAGAGCCAATGAAGAATCATTTGCTAGGTTTGTCTCTGCAAAAATCACCCCATCTAGAGTTCTCCTACAGGATCAGTTAACCTTTAAGGTATTGCACTTATTTGCCTCTACCCAATTTGGTTTAATCCTCACTTTAGTACACTTCTACAATAGAGAAACCTTTCACTATTTCTTGGCAAACATGTCATTCAACTCCGACCATTTTGTCATCAGTTCTTTTGTTTTTCAAAATGAAAGTTGAAATCACCAAGGATGACTTTGGTATCTTCCTAAACTTAAGGACTGAAGGCTTAAGAGCACATACCTTAACAACCACAAGTTTTGATTGGACTGAAGTTAATCGTGTAATTAGAAGAATAAGACTTAAGGATCATTTGCCTAAAGTATCAACTTTATCGCGTGAAGCCCGTATCATCCAGCACATACTAAGAACTTCCATTATACCTAAAGCTGGTGATAGAGTCAACATCACCCCTCTTCTTTCTACTGTTACCTACATGATTATGGCAAGACAACCCATAGATGAGGCCCAACTCCTAATAGACTACATTTATGGTCTCTCTGAAATTGGTTATGTTGATCATAAAAGAAAGAAGAACATAGCCTTAGGACATCTGATTGCTTATATTTTGGAAAATAAGTATGATTTAATTCATCCAGAACAAGACTTTGAAGAACCTCTCTACTAGAATGATGCATCCTTTAGGACAATCATCAATAAGGATGAGCCCAGCAAAACTCATGTAGTTCTGAGTGAAACAGAAGAAGAAGCTGGACCTTCACATGTTGCTGGACCAAATTATCAGGATTTGGTTCAAGGATTTGAAAATTTAGAGACTCATTTTGATCAAAGGTTTGATCAAATTGAAACTCACTTGCAGCATCAAGACATTCAGCACAATCAGGACATGGGATTTATGCATGATCAGATAAATGCTATTAATTCCAACATGTTTATGATGAGTAGTTACTTCAACTTCTTTGTTGTAGCACCACCTCCTCCTCCTACAGATCAGGGTCCATCTGAATGATTTGTTTAGTGTTTGTTCAGTGTTTGTTCTGTATTTCGTTGTAGTTCATGTGTTAGTGATTTCCTTTAGTTTGTTATTTTTTCTTTATTTTAGTTGTGTTACTATTGATATCTTGAACTTCAAATTGTAATAGCTTCATTCGATATCAATATATATTTCAATGTTTTATTGTTTAATGTTTTAGAAATGTATGTTAGACTTTATGACATTCATTTTTTTTAATCTTAATAGTGCTTTATTTAATTTGTAAATTAAAATTATTTTTTTTAGAAAAAATAATTTTTCTAAATTTAAGAGATGCTTATAACTTGATATTATTAGGATTTTCAATTCCATGTCTCTTATTTAGACTACATTATCTTTAATATTATTATTGCAATTTAGATGTTTTCTTATTTTTATATTTCTCTTTTCAATTAATATTTATGCACTTAGAAAAGAAAAATTTGAAATTTTAGATTATTGATTTTGGAAAGAATTCAATTACTCTTGAAAATTGTACAAATGTAAAAAAATCAAAATGAATGTGCAAAAATTTACAATGATAAAAAGAGGCACAAAATAAGCCGAAAGTAAAAAGATGCACAAAAATGTGCCATAAAAAATTAAAAAGATGCGTAAAGAGCCACATATTACTTCTTTTCAGACTCTTTTAATCCCTTAATTCAAATTGATCTAATGTTCATTTATAATTCATATTAAAATTTGAAATATATAATTTTTTATTCATCCTTAGTGCAATGATTCTCTTTATCTTCATGTCTAGATTGACACATGCCTTTCATAAATTCTTTTTATTCTCTATGTTATATCACTTCTTAAATTATATGAAATCTTATGTTTTTCTAATGTTTTGATTATATTTGCATACCTTATTTCAATCACTTTTAAAGATTAAAATATCAAATGAATTTCATACTTCTGCTTACATTTCTAACCTTCTGATGTTGTCAAAAAGGGGGAGAAATTGTTTGTTATGTTTGATTTCATATGTGTATTTTGTGTTGTTGTTTTATCTTTTGTGTTCTTTTGTGTTGTTTAAAAATTTTGAAAAACAATTTTTTTTAATTCAAAAGCCTCCTTATTTTCATGAGTTTAACATTTCAGGGAGAGTTTAGGAGATTCTTAGAATTTGAAAAACTACAAACAATAATTGTTTTGCCATCATCAAAAAGGGAGAGATTGTTGAGAGAGTTGCTATTTGCATGTTTTACATTCTTGCAACTTGTGTTATTTTGATGAATTCAAATATTATTGTTTTATAAATCTCCTAACACTTTTTAGAAGATTTGTTTTTGCGCTAGTGTATACTAACATTTCAGGAAAATCAATTCCAAGCGATGAAGACTTCAAATTATTCATTTGTAAATTACAAGTTTTGAAATTAGAGGGAGTGATTGTAATTGAGTGAAAAATCACAACACACACTCTTAGCGGACAATTTTTGTGAACTGATCGTACGGGACGAACCTTGTTCGTACGGGACGATCATGTCAATTAACCCTCAGAAGAGCAATGGATCGAACAGGTAGGTAGAAACTTTTCTAAGTCCTAATCGTCCAGGATGAATTTAATATTTGTCCCGGGATGAACGTCCTGGATTCTCACCTTGCACTGTTCATCATGAATAAAAATATGGTTCGTACCGGGATGAAACTCTCTGTATGAGATCGTATAGGATGAAATAAATTTTCGACCCTGGACGAAACTCTCTGTATGAGATCGTAGAGGACGAAATAAATTTTCGTCCCTGGACGAAACTCTCTGTATGCGATCGTACAGGACAAAATAAATTTTTGTCCCTAAATGAAACTCTCTGTATAAAATCATCCCTGAATAAAACCTATTCATCCTAGGATGAACTGAACCGACTTACCTCAGTTTGTTACGTCTTGTAGAATTTTGGGAACTAACCTATGTAATAACCGTTTCGTACCAGACGAACATAGTTTGTATGAGACGATGAGAGTGTACGAACATAGTTCGTACCAAAATACATTCGGATCATTTCTGACACTTTAAGTAAAATCGTCCGGGATGATCCACTATCGTACGGGACGATCCACTGCGTACAGAATTGAAAACTTGCGGTTTTTGGGCAGTTTTTCTTGTCTTTTGTATATATAGTTCAAATTAGACTGCCACCCAATCTTTTTGCTCATTGATCTTCATGTCTATTGGAAGAAGAGCAAAGGAGAGACTGAGAGAAAGCATTCAAAGATGGATTTCTACCACTGGAGCGTGAAGGCTTTGCATGGTGTTCAAAGGTAAGATTTCCTACTTGTGATTTGAAATTACTTCACTCTTTTTCTTTCTTCCTTCTAGATTTCTTGTGAAGAGATCTGTCAAGGAGATCCGATTCTCTGCAAACAGTTGAAAAGTGTGAAAGGACGAAGGGTTCTCTGCCCACACCAGGAGAGTGTAAAAGACGAATGGTTCTCTGCCCACACTAGGAGAGTGTGAAAGGACGAAGGGTTCTCTGCCCACACTAGGAGAGTCTAAAAGGATGAAGGGTTCTCTGCCCACACTAGGAGAGTGTAAAAGGATGACGGTTCTCTGCCAACACTAGGGAAAGTATAAAAGGATGATGGTTCTCTACCGCACCAGGTAGTGGTGAAAAGAGTGTTTTTAAAGGCTTCTCCGCCTTGTTGTGGGTGCAAAAGGAAAGACACTATTGGTATTAGTGCAATACTCAGAGGGTGCCTCTGGGGAGTGGATGTAGGTCTGGTTTAGACCGAACCACTATAAATCGTGTGTCTTTTTATTTTACTGTTTTTTATTTTTTGCATTTAATTTTGTGTTTTAAAAATTGTGGTTGAAAAACTTTTTATAAAAAATTCACTAAAGTTTAATTTCGATTAAATTTATCAAAAGAGGGAAAATTTTTAAATACCAATTCACCCCCCTCTTGGTAGCTTTGGGACATTAACTTAGGTTTAACAACCTCTTCACTAACTCAATAATTATAATGTCAAAACTAATATAAATCTCATTTCAATTAATTGATGAAAAAAAAACTTAACCACAAAGTTCCTCATTCTTTCATAATTATTCGATTGGCGATTTATAAACTTAGAAAATTTGGTTGACCTACGGAATTCCTTATAATCATCTTTAAGAAAGTTCTCTTAATACATATATGTAATTTACTAAAACATACTTGAGTTCAACCATCATAAAAATATTAAAAAAATATAGATGATTAAATAAATACAAATGCAAGATGAGTTAGAAAAACCTTTCATTTGGTGAACATTGATGCATATACAAGTCTCCCTAGAGGGCAGAAATAAAAGAAACTACAAATTTTTTTGAAGCATCCTTTTGTCTTCAATCTTTTATGTATCATCATTATAATCCCTCTAAGTGGCCTCCTTGAAGAACATGTATTAGTTTTTGAATCTAGGATTGAGCTCACCCTGTAATACTTTCTTCCTCAAGTTATACTCAATACTCTACCTTTTTTTCTAGCTGATCATGTCCTGATACTCATTAGACTTAAAGAAAGAGATGCAGTTATCCTTAACCTTCTAAATCTCCACAAACACCATGGAAACATTTACTTCAGCAAGTTCTATATCCCTTAAAGTTATTTCTTTTTATGACATCTACTCTATCATGTAGAGCCTTAGAGCAACATTCCTCTTCATTAGTACACTTTATAGTTTCTTAATCATACTCTATATAACAAATTTAGTGGACTTCTCAAGGATAAACATCTTAACCATAACTCATTAATTGCTATAGGCTAAATAGTTGGTGGATTCATATGATTACCATAATAAGTTCATTGATGACTAAAAGAGTTCACATATAAAGATTGGCATGTGATACACTTCCAATAATAATGGGTAGGTGGTGTTGCATTGATCATATCACCCTTTTAGAGCATAGAGGTCACAATACTCACTCATGGAGTAACATTTCTATCTCGTATATGGGGGATCAAGGGAAGAGGTCTCCTAAATCAAGTTATTCCCCTTCTCCTCAACATCCATAGTGACTTCTTTTTCCTTGCCTAATATTATGGTTAATGGGAAATGCAACCCACATCCACAACTCTCTTCAAGGTCATATCCTAAAAAATGATGATACCTTTTTTTTTTACAATTTATGGTGTAGACATCAATTTAGGATTCTAAGGTTTGTTGAACTTCTTAACATTTTACATTTTCTTCATGGAATATAATGCTATAATTAAAAAAGGTCCTACCAACTCTGATATAGTCCCTCCGCACTAGTTTCTCCACTACCTTATTTATGTTCTGTGAGGGACTAGCCTTTCCTTCTTTATTTTACTAACCCCTTCGCCTTGGGGAGAGATCATACAGAGGCACTTAAATACCCCAAATCTATAAGAAACTTATAGCCTAGTATACCATTTGTATATATTGGAAAGCATAATAAGATGATTATAATGCTTAAAATAAAATTGTAATGAGAATGAAATGATGAATTTTTTTCAAAAGAATCTGGGTAGTTAATTATAGGAAAAGGTAGTGCTTATTTATGAAAAATTTCAGATAAGTGCAAATTATGTATAATTTATTATGTTTGAATTTTCATGAAATATATTATTTTTTTTATTTTGCACATGAAAAACTCAAAAAGTGTGAAAAATACAATGGAAAAGTAAGTGACGCATCTCTAGAGGAAACACCACCACTATGCTCCATTCAACACTACCAAAGCATCACTTTTGGACACTCCAATGCCCTATTCTCTTTATCTGTGCACTACAGTGGCATCACATAGATCATCACACCATTTGAGATTTCATTGTGTCACAGAATTAGTTTAGAAAAATTAGGTTCTCAAGAAAGAGAATGTCATGGTGCAACACATTTTGATGCCTTTGTATCATTTGGTCCACTTCGGCACCAGAGTGCTCCAATTTCCATAGCATTGTGGAATTACAGTTATAACTTCGAAGGGACACATCACTGAACTGAAAAGATTGAGTATATACACTTGATAATCGTTCCACATAATCAAGCACTATGTTGAAGAAAGCATTTTAGGGTCGAGGTTCTTGTTTACATATGAGTGCCATAGTGGCATGCTTTCATGTGTCATAATGCTAGAAACCTTTTTTTTGTATTTTTCTATAAATAGACGTTTTGATTTTTTTTTTTTTTAGTTTTTTTTTTTTTTTTTTTTTGGGGGGGGGGGGGGGGGGTTATTCATGTGTAAAACATAGTACTTTTACGGTGCTTCTAATACTGTCCTCTTTGAGAAAAATGTAAGAGAAGATAGGAAAGTATATGATATATTCTATTAGATCATTTAGCTTGTATTTGTTTAACAAATTCTATAGGTGAATGAAAAAGGAGTGAATAGGAGAAACTTTTATTCTATATGGTGATAAAATTAATTTATTTCTCTAATTTTTTATTCTTACATGAATATAAAGAAAATGAATTTAATTGTCATTTATTTTATTAGCTAGATCTCTTATTTTGAATTGAGGATATAAAAGCATATTAAGTATTAATAAAGACTCTTGTACTTTAAAGATTTAATAATATTATCAATTACCTCCAATTCTTCATTTAATGCATATAGATTACATGTGTTTAGTTAAAACCTAATTAGATGTATATCCTCAATCGAGGAATTCATGAATAATCAGAAATATTAAGATAGAATGTTGGTATACCTAGATTGCGTTCTTGGGAAGAACATGCTGTGAATCACATTTATAATTAAGAGTCACATTATGTATAATACTTTATTTGTGTTTATTTATAAAAAACTTTTTATTAAATATTGTATCAACTATTTTACTATTTTTTAAATGATAGGAACTCCATAAATATCTTTTTTGTTTTACTAGGATAACTTATGCATTTAAAGTAAGCTATAGTAATTGTTTTTGCATGTAAACATAATATTTTATCGTTAGTTTGAAACTCTAGTATATCACTTCTTTACTTGATTTGATATGTATACTTGCATACATTTAAGTGGGATTCCATTAGTGATATATCAAGAAAAACATAAGCATTACTCATTATTGACATAAATTATACACTTCATAGTTAAGCCTTTCTTGTCTACACAGACAAGTCCACCCAATAAAATTTTTGGAGCCATTGTTGGGAAGGTAGTTTTTTTATTATAAATTTTTACTATATTATTAAAACAAGTGCATATTTACACCTACATATATTTTGTATCATATTTTTGATATTATTATTATTTTGTAAATTATTGTGTATCCATTGTAGTATACTTTGTAGATCTTAAAAGGAACCTTTTTTATTTTATTATGTGGTAGGAATGACCCTTTCTAAAATTAGGAAAACCAAAAATAATTTAAAAATATTAAAACTAGTACTAGATCAAGATTAATCTAGACATAATTCATTAGAGTTTGAGGAACCTCTTTGTCCACTCGAGAACCATAGCGCTAATTTTTTTAGCGCCATAAAGCTACAATTATAACTTCCAAGAGACACTTCACTTAAGTAAAAAATATGCATATTTTCACTTGATAACTGTTCCAAATCATCAGGCACTATGGTGGAGCAAACAATTCAGCATTGAGGTGCTAATTAACTTTCAAGCGTTGTAGCGACACACTTTCAAGTGTTGCACTGCCACACACCTTTTTTGTTTTTTCTTGTAAAGAGAGATTCTATTCTGTTTATGCATAAAGTTTAGTCACTTATGTAAAATTTAGTACTTTTTAGTATGACTCTCTAGTAACCTCTTCGAGTAAAATCTAGGGGAGGTTACAAAAGTATAAGATATAATCTATTGGAGTGTTTAGCTTATTTTTATTGAAGTAACTCTCTATGTAAAGGAAGAATTATAGTGGAGATAATTTAATCCTACAAGGTGATTAAATTCCACTATTTTTCTTACATTTTGATTCATAAATAAATATATAGAAAATAAGTTTACTTATCATTTATTCTATGTCTGGCTAGATCTCTTATTTTTTATTGATTGTATAAAAATCATATAAAGCACTAATGAATACTCTTATACTTTATTGATTTAGTGATGTTATCAATTATCTCTCATTCTCTAGTTAATGCTCATAGCGACCATGTGTATAGTGAAAACCTAATATGATGTATTGACTTTATGGAGGAATGCATGAACCTTTAGGAATATTGAGATAGAATATTGGCAACACTAGACATAGAATGTTTGAATATTCTTAATTCTAAAAGAGATATTAAAACTGTAGAAGTTCAACATATATCCTTTTCAACAATACAACCTCAATAGAGGTCTTGGGATGTATATATTGTGAATCATATCAATAATTAAGAGTCTCATCAAGAAAAAATGTGATGTTGCATTCATCAATCCAAAACATTTTATGGAACATTATATCAACTATTATACTATTTTTATTAAGTGATAGAAGATCAAAAAATTCTTTATATTTTAATAGAATAATTTTTACATTTAGTGTAAGCAGTAGTAGTTTTTTTGCAAGTAGGTATAACACTACCTTATGGGTTTGACAGTCAACTTAATCACTTTATTACTTGATTTGGTATGTATATTTATGTGGGATTCCATTATTGACATATTAAGAAAAATTTAAGCATCGCTCAACATTGATAGAATAAGCATTTATTAAACGGACTACAAGAAAGCCTTGCTTGCCTACATAAACAGGTCCTCCCCATCAAGTTCTCATTAAATGTCTTAAATGTTTTCTCCTCCACCACACTTTACATCTGAATCATCACCATAATCTTGGAAAATGGGTTGTGATTTCTTGCTTGAGCCACGTATGCTATTGTTGAAATTTTGGACCTAAGTCTTGTGATTTTAATGATAACAAACATTATTAGATTTTTCACTATGCTATATGAATCTATTACAAATTTATCTTCCATGTTCACGAACATTTCACAGTAACAGCTCACTTGAAACCTTGATTAGCTTTGGACTGAGTACACTTGGAATAAAGTCAATATTTTTCATTCTTTTTGTATTTTTTTATCTTTCTTGAGTCAAATATGTATTATGGTGGATAATAAAGCTTAAGTAACCTTGCACACACACACACGTAAGGGAGTGAGTTAGAAAATTTTATATTTTTAGAATTAATTGTACAATATGATTTACATCATACTAGATGATTAATTAACAAGAAAACCATAATTAAGGCACCAATGTTAAGTAAGATTGATTTTGTATTTTAGTGGTTTTTGCTTTGAAAGTTTGTTTCTTTTGTTATTGGTTGGTTTCTAAGTGGAATTATTTGTGTGTCACTAATGGCTTATATGTTCTAAGCATCCTTTGGCAATATCATCCCTTGCATAATTATATTAATTGGAGTATCTCTAATTCATGTGTTTTTTGTGAATTGAATAGTTCCTCATTAGTATTAATCATTTATTTCTTTAGTTTTTGCATTTGTTTTGGCAGTTTCTCCTATGTTGTTGATCATCATTGCAGGTTCAAGTTATGGTTATGTTGGTGGAGGCTCAGCTCTATTTTTTGGAGAAAGGCTGTGCTCATCTTCCATTTGATTGTCTTTCTTTTTTGGATGCTGTCTTCTCGCAGCCTTTGATTGTTTATAGGTTTCTTTGTACTTGTTAGCATAGAAGACCTTTGGCTCTTAGGATTTTTTTTGGGCTTTTTTTATAGCTCCTAAGAGTAGTAGGCTGGTGAAGGTCCACTCTAAGGAAACTTTATTAATTTTCTTATTTAACGTGTAGGCCCCTCGGTGGGTTTTAATTAAAAAACATGATTGATTAAACTCATCTTTCTAAGCGATGCATTTCAAATAGGATGATTAGTTATAATTAGCAAAAAACTCATTAATCACAATTTTGGTAATATTTTAATATCTCTACTTGACAAGGTAATAGAAAGGGAAATAATAGTTTAACTAAAAGAAAGTATAATAAATCAAAGAAACACAAAAATAAATGAATGACTTACTCCAAAATTGAATAATATATGAAATGGATGTTAAAAACTATATTATGTCGATCATAACAACAATAACATCACATGGCTCCTGCTAAATCAAATTGTATACCAGTGGTTGAACTAGAATTAGAACAATAGTACTACTAGACTCTATCAGATGATTGCCAAATTATCTTCCTACAAAAAAAATCAGATCCATTACCTCTATTAACTAAAATTTCAATAAACATATAAAGTGGAAATTTCATAAGTCTCCCTATTAGTCTAAAAAAACTCTCATATTTGGGCTCAGTTCATTAGTCAAACCTTACATATAGACACTCAACCTTCCTGTATATCGCCTATCCATATTTGAAACACTAGTAAGTCACTCTATAGCACTAACCAAAGTGACATATACCACTACCCTGGCACACAGGTGTCCCACTAATAAAATTAAATAATGCTATGATGCTACTATTAGAGATTATTATATATACTTAATGTCAAGGTCTCCTTAAATCTATAGGTGTAAATTTGTTCTTTTTCCAAGAAAAGCCACTACCATAAGTTTGACAACTAAGCATCTTCCTACTAGTCTTCCTCTACCGCTGAGTAGCCATCAGATTATTATCTATCATATTCTCTATCCACAAGCTCCATAAAATCAAACTTATGGAATGGTACTAGTGGTTGTCATAAACTATATCAAAGTCCCCTCATAAATCTACAACTCTTCTTCGTGGGAGTGCAAACTAGCTAGAAAGCATAACTGATGAAGCAATAAACTTAACCTCTTACTATATAATTACTTTGTTCACCTGAATTAGTTTTAGAAAAATCTCATGCATTTTCTATCTTCTAGAAGGTGTTATAAACTAAGCTTCAAATACATCAAATAATTCATTCCAGCTAACCAAATCGTTTAACCTCCCCTAAAACTTCTACGCCTGCTAGGACCAGCATTATGCCTCACCATATAACAAAAATATCTCTATTGGTACTTTATTTATGGAGGAGGCTACATGTCATCAATTGTCATCCCTATCATCCTCAACCAGTTCTTTCTTTCTCTTGGCTAAATAATACCCTCAAACCTTAGATGTTTCAATCTCTGAAACATCAATTGATATATATCTAGATGATTACATCTCGAACATGAACCCTGCTTTGTTCCTCACATATCATCAAGAAAATGTGAAACTATATCAAAACCAACTTTCAGAGTTGAACTATATACAAGAGTCACCAGACTGCAATATCTTTGTCTGGAAGATCAATAATCGCATAGAATATGCAACTAAATGCACATGTACATGCAAAAAATAATGATTAACATCCAAAAAAAAACTTAAAACTATCCTATTTAACATATGTATCAATTCCTACAGATTTATTTTATGATTTAATCTAAATTTATTGCTCTAATAGCACAAAAGCTTATCACAACCCAACCTAAGCATGACAAGAAAATTTAAAGATTAAGTTTTGGAACATTTTAGAATCTCTTACAATATTTATTTTAAATAAACTATAGAGTACAAATTACTAAACTAATGAAATACTAAAAAATAAATTCATTAGCAAGATTTGTTGCATTTCATCAAAATGTTTCAACACTATAGTACATGATTACAAGTAAAATCTATATAACTAAATTATAAACTAGCCAAGACAATACAAAAATAAAAATAGTAGAATACTCATAAAAATAGGTCTAATCTTTAAATGCTAATCAATAGTGAAGCAAAATCTCAGTGAACCACCTCAACTCAGTAGGCTATATAGTTCGATCTAAATTTCTAAATTCCTTTATCAGATATTTTGTAGAGTATTTAAAAGCAGTTGAATACAGTTTAATAAATCACTATACCGAAATGTAAGTATGGCATAATAATTATCCAATTACTTAAATAATAATACTAAGTAGATAAGTAAATTATAATTCATTTCATTAAGCATTTCATATCTTATTCCCCAAACCCAAACAAAATCGCAAATGATTTTATCCCCTTATGACTCTCTATTGTGCTTATAACAAATGACCATGCTTGCAGGCACCAGAGTCTTGTTTATAGATACCAGAACATGACTTATAGACACAAAAACATTCCCTAATATAAACTTAATCTAAAAGTCTTCTAGCCCCTTTTGCCTCTTAGCAATTATATTTTAAACACATATGCATATATTTCATCACACTATAGCAGTTAAAGAGTAATTGAGCCTATGTCAAAATTGCAATGTTTACCATAATTTTAGGAAATAGAAAATCCTTCCAAGAAAAAAAAAACACTTTTTCAAGAAATAACTAAATAACTAAAATTTTATTTTTCACTAACAAAAATAATTTAAATCAAAATATTTAACAATAATATTATTATGACCTATGTTGATCTAGACAATGTTTTGAACTGGGGCGATGACTGAAAACAACCTAAAAAAATCTTCTACTTTTTTCCCAAATCCATTTTATATGACCTTTTTCAATCCGGTCAAAAATAGTAAATCCAAATGCTAAACCTATAGGTGTATTATATGTAAATTATGAAAAATAACAACTGTTGCAAATCAGTTTTCATGAATTATATTTTGATGATTAGAAAACACTCTTGTTTCTTTATGTCTGCCTTTTCTACTGACATTTCAGGGCCACAAGATTGGACGGAATCAGAACCAGCTCAAGATTGGGTAGACTAGGTCCGAGTCAGTCTGTAATTTTCTTTTTCCCTTTCATGAGTCAATTGTAACATTTGAAGTGTTCTAATGCTAAGTAACCCTACACACACACACACACTTGAGTGATTTTTCTATATGATTTAGAATTTCTGTTTTTACTCATATAATCCCGGACGATATTTATATCATCCTGGATGATCGGGTTCAAAACAAAAATCCTGATTAGGACATAGTGTTAAGGCAGCCGTCATTAGCAAATCGTCCTGGACGATACATGTATCGGCCAGGATGATAGACTCAAAATAGAAAGAATCAACTGCCATTATCTATTTAGGCATTCTTTATTTTTGGAAATTGACCAAGACAATCGTGCATCGGTCTGGACAATTTGATACAATTATGCCTAAATTGATCAGGCAATTAAGGAAAGTAATTAAGATAATTGATACAATCACATCGTCCTGGATGATCGAAAAATCGATCGGGACAATCCGTTTAAAAACCTTAAGATACTCCTGGATGATAAATATTGAACAACTCAAATTTCGGGTGATGCTCTGGATGATTTTCATTTGATTTGAACTAATCGTTCGGGACGATCGTGAGAACGGCCTGGATGATCAAGCAATTTTGGAATTGTCCATAACTCTTTTCAGAGCGATTATTTGGCCGATAGTCTGTGATTTGAACTAATCATACAGGAAGATTCATGATCATCCTAAATGATAGGAACAACTTTCTTCTGTTCATCCGAGATGATCCTGGCTGATTAGGCTCAAATTACACTAATCGTACAGGATGATATTACTATCATCTTGGACAATAATGTTGGCAACTTATAATTAATGAGCTATTTTGAAGCTCTTCTATTTAAGGGTTATTATTCAATATTTTTTAACAATCTTTTGCTGCTGTCTTGATCTGAGAAAGCCTAGAGGAGAGAGAGAGGGAGAGACAGAGAGGATCTTGTGAGGGAGATTCACAAGGGTTACTCCAAGCATCGTTCCGCTTCTTCTTCCATTGGAGTCTCTTGTCCTTGGAAGGGTTGGGAGAGGTAAGCTTCAGCGATTGATCGAGGTTCTCTACCCGCTTCAGGAGGAAGCAAAAAGAGTTGGGCTCTCTGCCTTGTCGGGGGTGGCAAAGGAGGTTTTTGTAAGGGCTTCCCCTCCTTATTATGCGAGCAAAAGGAGAGTCACTTTGGTAGTGCATTACTCGGAGGGTGCCTCCGGGGAGTGGACGTAGGTCGAGTTTACCGAACCACTATAAACCCTTGTGTTCTTTTTCTTGCTACCGCACTTAATTTTTCCAAACTTAATTTTCCTGTGGTGATTTTAGTTTAAGCTTTGTTGATCTTTGGTTTAAAGATCTTTTAAAAATACTAATTCACCCCCCTCTTGGTTAGCCTTGGGCCAGTTCATAAGGGCCTAACATCCCTAATGAACTTTCAAGTGGTATCAGAGAACTTTGAAGTGGTATCAAAGCGGGATTCATAAAAAATGAGTTTGAAAACTATTTGAATTTTGATCCGTGGCTAACTTTGGGAATCGTAACACAATGGAAGGATATTCTATTACACGACCACTTTTGTTTGACAATCTACCTTTTGATGTTTTGAAAACTTGCTTGTCTACTTTTTTACAATCAACTGATTTTTGCATGTGGATGCTTATTAAAGAAGGATATTCTCCACATTCTCGTGAACTTAATGGAATTAAAACTGAAGTGCCTTTTACTGAATGGACTTTTGATGAAAGAGATTTAGCTCAACTATATGTGAAGTTTTTGAATTGTTTTTTTTTGTGCTTTAAAATATCAAGACTACATGTGTGTTTCTACTTGCTCTACTGGAAAAGAGATTTGGGATAGGTTGTGCATTACTTATGAAGGAACCAATGAAGTTAAGCAATCTCGTTTGAATATTCTCTTGCATGATTACAAAATTTTTTGTATGAAACCTTCCGAATCAATTTCTGATATGTATGTTACAAATCTACTTTTTCATGTCTTATGTTTTGATGATTGACAAACACTGTTTCTCTTGGACTACTTGTTTCTTCTAACTTTTCAGGAATCGAAGATCGGACGATCAAGAGGAAGCCAAGTCCAGGATCGCATAGGTTTAGGGTTGAGTCACTCTGTAATTTTATTTTTCACCTTTTGAGTCTACTTGTAATAATCAAAAAGACTGATGCTAAGTAACCCGTCACACACACACTTGAGAGGCTTAGAAACTCTGTTTTTGCCCACATCGGCCCGGCCGATATTTATATCATCC
>NW_021319479.1:16880-36563 GCF_001605985.2 Dendrobium catenatum
CTTTGATGCTAAAATCACTGCAATCATTGAATTTAAAGATTTAAATACCTATTCGGTTGATAACTTACTTGGCTCATTGATTGCTTTTGAGCAAGGGGTGAATCAAAGAAATCTTGATGCAGGTGAGAAAAGAAAGGAGAAAATTGTGGCATTAAAGGTCAACAACACGAACTCTGATTCTTCCAGGTCTAAAAGCGATGACATTGCCTTAATCAAAAGGAAATTCAAAAGCTTTCTAAGGAAAAGTCACAAGCATCACCAAAATTGGAGAAAAGGTAAGGATAACAAATATTTTAAAGGATCTTCTGATGTTGTTTGTTTTGAGTGCAGGAAGCCTGGACATGTCAGAGCTGATTGTCCTACACTTCAGGATCACTCTAGCAAAGAAAAGAGTGAGGAGAAACCTAAGTTTAGGAAGGACAAGAAGAGAATTCAAAAGGCGTTCTGGGTAGAATCTGCGTCTAATTCATCTGAAACTAAACCTGAGGAAGAAACAACAAACTTGTGCTTAATGGCAGAAGATCATCTTGATCAAAGTGATGAAGAAGATGTATATAAACTAACCTATGATCAACTATCTGAAATTTGTGAGAAAATTCATGCATCAAACAAAAAACTTAAAAAACTCACGCTAGTTTAAAATTGGAGCTTTTGAATATACAAAAAGAGCATGAAATTATTCTCGAAGATCATTCAACGATTGATTCAAATTACATGGCTTTACTTGATGAATTTGATGAATTAAATAAAAAGCATTTAAAATTGAATAATGAGCATGATACATTAAAAGCTTCACACACCTCACTTGAATATGATTTTAAAAAATCTAAAGAGATGGAGCAAAATTTGAGGATTAAGAATGCTGTTTAAAAAAGTACTAACTCGGGGTTTAAAACTGAATTGGAAACAACTAAGAGAAATTGGATGACACCCACTTTTGATCTAAAGCCAAGACCTAGAAAGAAGCATTATAACCCAAACCATTTAAGAAATACTTTTCCTGGTGTTAGATGCTTTTCATGTGGCATGTTAGGACACATCTCACACACTTGCACTGTTCATCATAGTACACATTGGGTGTGGAGACCCAAATTGCATGATTCATAGCATAGCACACATACATTGCATTCTACCTTTTATAAGAAGGGACCCAAACCTATTTGGGTTCCTAAATTTGACAGTTGTTGATTCTTGCAGGATTGCTCGCACCAAAGACCTCGTGAGAAGCATATGCAGCACTTGTCTACCCAATTTTGAGTTGATTGGTGTTGCAAGTGAACTTATGGAACTGAAAATTTAGTGAGCAGGGTAAGTAAAAAAAGATTAAAAAAAATAGTAGTGGTAAAGATATAATAATGTTTGTTATCATCAAAATCTTTGTACTTGGGTCTAAGTTTGCAACAATCTCCCCCTTTTTTATGATGGTAAATATTATTGTTAAAAAATTTCAAAGAATGGAAATTTTTTTCTCTTTTTTTTATTTTATCTTTTTTTTTTAAAAGAAAAAATGATACATAAAAAAACTTGAATAGAAATATAACAGGGTATATTCCACTAAAACATAACGATATAAAATGCTACTCCCTCTTTTAACATCATAAAAAGGAGAAAAAAAGAAAAACACTAATAAAGAAAAGTACATAAAGGAAGACCATTACAAACACATAAACAAAACCATATATAAACTAGAAAAAAAAATAACCCTGATTAGGTAGAGTAGGTGGTGGTGGTGGCTGAAAGTATTGGTGAAGAGAGGCAAACTGCTTCCCAAACCAGGACATATCCTAGTCATGCTTCTACTACTAATGAGGTATATATCCATTAAACCAAGTTTTTTCCTGATCATGCTATGGATGATACTCAGCTACATAGGATTCTAGTCTAGCATCCCACTGATCAAACCACTAGACCAACTGATCAATCAAAGAATGGTGGTGTAAAGGGGAAAATGTAGGGATAGGTTCTTCCTCCTCTTACACAGGCTCCCGTGCACATTAAGATGAAGAGTATTGTGAAGGGTGTGGAAGGAGCTATTATAGTAGAATATCATATGATGATTAGGAGATGTTCAAAATTGAAAATTATATTTTTATTCAGGGAAGAAAGTTATGTGATGTCCTTTGGCTCAGTTTGGTTTTCTTTTGTGGCCATGATCTCTAATGTAGGTTAAATGTTTAATATAGAGAATTAGAAGATAAATTACATTAAAATTAATGTTGTCCATGATGAAGTAAGAGGTGAGTGAAAGGATATGAGCAATGTGAATTCGATCCCCAACTTTAGGAATAATAGAATTTTGGAGCAAATGTTGAATGGTTCGGACATCATTGACTAAGGAGTTAACTTACGCTACATAGTAGTTCACAATAGTTTCCCTAAGGATATTATTACAAGGAGCCCAGTTAAACTCAGGATCTGAAACCAAGATATGAATCTTATCTCTAGTGGTAGACATGTGAAGGTATTCATATAAATCCTATTAAGTAATCTCAACGGTCCTTCAATTTACCTAGGATTATAAAAAGTAAAAGATCTATTAACATGAAGGTTGGAGAAGAATTTAAGCAAGGGCTCTGACTTAAATGGGAAATATTGTGTAAGGACAAAGCAAAGAGATATTCTATCAAATAGCACCTGAAATTTAAGAACATTTTGATTGATGATGCTTCATGGGTAAAGCCAGCACGTTTATAGCACTTGTAAGCCCTTCATATGCTTCTTTGGTGAAATGAGGATTGATATCCCTCCTAGATGAGCTTCTAGAAAGCATTCTGGATCTTTTCCCATAAGCCAATGAAGGAAAAATGGTGCGCAAGTAAAGAGAAGAATAGATGGAATGATTAATTTGAAGAAGAAACCATAAATTGAGGTTGTTTAAATAGAATTATCCAGATCATACTGGATAATCATGAGAATGTATATGACGATATGGTGTAATCAATTCAGCCAGATGTTCAGTACAAAAAATAATTCAATAGTTTGATATGATCAAACATCATACCAAATGATTATATACAGGACGATCGTCCTAAGGAGTCAGCCTATAAGGCCGTCAAATAATTATATTATACAGGATGAACATATGTATCATCCTAGACAATGTGTAATTATGGATCAACCTAACATCATCCAATTCTTATAACTACTCTTGCCATATAGATCATCCAATATGATGTGTGAAAAATACAGGACAATATCCAAAAATTTTTTTATATCAGCCATTGGATGTACTGTGATCAGAGAGGTGTATTTTTGTTAAGATCATATAGAATAAATTAAGACATGGAATTCCATGATGAGGAGGATTTTAAAATAAAAAAGAAAAAACATTAAAAGAATATTAAATAACATAAAAATAAAACAAAAAGCTATCATAAATCAAAATAAAAGAACATAATATTTTATTTGAATCGATCAACTCTAATAAATGATAAATGTCCCTTATTAGTAGATTAAAAATCAGTAAGAAATGAATTAACAATGCTGAAATCCTGAAAGGGTAAAAAATCATTCTTGTTAACCCTTGCATGAACTCCTTACATATTAGAATTCTTTTTAAACAAAACTCTAATTCAGAAAAAAAAAATCATATAAGAAAAGTTATCTATTCAAACTTTATTTCAGAAAAATATCTGATAGAATAATATTACAAAGTAATTAACCAAAATCATGTTTTCAAAATTTAAGTGTACGAAGATATTAAGTGGCACATGAATTCTTCTAAGATTTTAAAATTTGAAAGAGAAGGAAGCTTATTTCTTTGTGGGCTAATTTTGTCTCTTTTTTGGTTATCTGGCCCACTTCGCGCATACTTTGATTTTTTATAAAATTTAGTGTATCTTGTAATTATTTGGTGATCATTACGTAACTTTTTAGTTTTCTGTTGTGCTCATTTTTTGCCTCTAGACTTTTTTGTGAGATGGCTTTCTTTCAACACCATTAAAGACTCTCAACTATAAGATTATCTTCCAGATATAAGAGAATAATACTCACTATCTAATATAAAGAATAATAAACCAAAAATTATAATCATATCCATATGATAAATAAAACAACCTAATCAAGAAAACTTGAAAGTTATTTAATGACTTTGAGCATTATTCATATGTGATAGATTACTTTAAGAAGCAAAAATATATCTTAATTTCAAAGTCTAACTTTTTAATTTCAAATAGATTCTTCATGAAAATAAATTAAATTAAAAAAGGAGTTAAAGGAAGAAAGGAAATCATCGATGTTTCTTCCTTTAATTGATTTAGCAAAGTCATTCACTTCTTACTAATTTCTAAAACTAAAAGTAAGGCAAAACAATCATTTAAGAAATCAATATCAAAAGTGACTACTGATCTAATTCTTTAGAAACACTGAAAGAAAACAACAAAAAAATGAAAAATATAAAACACAAATGTATAAATAGAAACGAACATACAAATAAAACAAAAAGCAATGAAATAGCAAGAAATAATTTCAAGCATTAATAAATATTACACGTTATTTGGTTCTTAAGTTACGGAAAGTTTTAAAGTCCAGTAGTTTTATAAAGATATCAGCAAGTTAGTTTTTAGTGGTTACATGGTGTAACTCAGTGTCCCCTTTAGTAACATGGTCCCTAATAAAATAGTCCCTTATGTCAATGTGTTTGGTCCTGAAGTGTTGGATTGGTTTCTTTGAAATACATATGTCACTAGTGTTATCACATAGAATTTAAATTGTGCCTATAGGTAATCCTAAATCAAGATTTTTTTCTTTAACAAGACAACTTGGGCCCAAAACTTCCAAAGGCTATATACTCACCTTAAGTAGTGGATAGGGAGACTGAGTTTTTTTTACTAGACCAGGAAACTAAGGACAATCCTATGAATAGACATGTTCTAGAGATGTTTTTTTATCAACTCGACATCCTGCAAAATTTGAATCAAAATATCATATAATTTCATAAGAGGTGCTATACCTAGTATACCAGATTACAAAGTCTTGGGTCCTTAAGAGATACCTAAGAATTCTCTTAATAGTAGTTAAGTGGGACTCTTTTTGATCAACCTAAAATCTAGCACAGAGATAAATACTAAACAAAATATTAGGTCTGCTAGAAGTCAAGTAAAGAACTTATCCAATTCTTCCTCTATATTTGTTTTGATCAATAAATTTTCAATTGAATCCTTATTAAACTAAACAGTGGAACTGATGGAAGTGTTGATTGACTTGGCTTTATACATTTTATATTTCTTAAGGATGTCCTTAATGTAATTCAATTGACTAAGGAAAATTTTATTATCCTTCTTTCTTATGTTAAATATAAGAAAGTAAGTTATTTCTCCCATCATACTCATCTTAAATTTCTTTCTCATCACATAGATTTTTATCAAAAGATCCAAACAAAATATCATCAACATAAATTTGGACAATGAGTATTTTTTTTTTTGGTTAAAACCCATGGAGGGGCCTACGAGTTTATTAATAAAAACAATTACAAAGTCGTTAACGGAGACCATTAGCTCACTAATGCTCGAAAGAGCTACAGAATAAAGCCAAAGAAAACCTATAAGCTGATATCTCCATAAAGCCAAAATACCAGGCAACCTAGTAACATGCTAAAGATGATATAGTCAAGAATCCAAAAAAGAAAGATATAAATAAGGAATTTAGGCATAATCTTTCTGCAAATAAATATTATGGCAACCATAAGCAACATCACCTGAAAAATCAAAGAGGCTGCAAAACTAAAAAATATAACACAAAAAATATAGGTGAAATAGAAGTAAGTAACTAAATTTAGAGTAACCCAAGTAAGTATAGCAAATTCTGTAAATTAACAATTGATCCAAGCCATACGACCACATTAAACAAAATAGAGGATGTAGACTTATAGAGCTCAAAGTAAAATTAAACAATTAAGTCTCACTAATGTAATCCACAAACCACTCAATCCTACCATGAGGACCAATTAAAAATACCCACTCAAACTGCCCTGAACAATAAAGCTTAAAGCCCACAGAAGAGCAACACAAACCCTCCAGGTTATCACCAACACCCATCCTGAAAGAAGCCCCAAGCCATCGGACAAATGCTGTTAATCCATATATCAAGACAAAATCAAAAGACCATAGGAGACAAACAAAATCAAATAGGCAACCTCCATCCTCAAAACAGAACCAAGATAGCCCCAAAGCCTAGCCAAACTCCAATAGATACCCCACCCAGCCAAAAAAACAACCTGAAGGTAGGGATTGTAAAAATGGGAAAAACCATCAACTTCATAACCTATGCAATAACAACTCAAGTCTAGATCCACAAAGTCATCAAGAAAAAAGAAGGCCATAGATAAATGCATACAACGATTCAACAACACAAATAAACAATAATAAAAGAAAATGGAGACAATCTCAGTGCACTGTTGAGACCTCCAAAGACAAAGCAAACCCCACCTCGCATACGAAACATGCCAATACAAAAAACCACCAGACCATGGGACCATGAAGACAATACAATATAATGAGCACAACACACACCACATGAAATAACAAAAAATAGAGCAAAAAACTAACCAACCCTGGAAGAACTAAATCAACAAGCCACCTAATAATTTAGCTGCCAAAGTAATGTTCCCAACACCCTAAGAGATAAAACAAAATTTACCAAAAACCAATAGATAAGCCAAGGGAGCCAAAGTAGACTGAGAAAACATAAAACCAACCAACAAAAAATAAATCCACAGCAAACCCCATCACACCATACAGAGCAACAAAAAAATCCCAAAAGACAAAGAACTAGAAGAAAACAATAAGAGAAATAGCTTAAATTCTAATGTAGGGGTGACCAAGAGCATCAAGTCTAAGAATACCTTTAAGAGCCACTAGAATTGTGGCCCTAATAAAATCTGGAAAACACTCAAGAGTACACCCCCAAATAGCAAGCAAAGAAGCACACACATTACCCTCCTTGTAAATGTGATAAATAAATAATTAAAAAAATCAATAGATTTTTAATTTTTCTAACCTGATTGAAAAGACCAGGAATGCAGAAAATATCATCATTAGCATATAAGAATTAGAAATTATAATTAGAGTTAACCTCAATAAAGATATTAGTTAAATTAAGAGAAATACATAACTTAAGACCATAAAGAATAGCCATGGTGGAGGCAACAAAAATATTACCATTTTGTAAAGGACTAGCAAAAGCTATAATAAGACTACCATTACTGTCTCTGATAGCTCAACCATAGCCCACAGATGATTCAGTACTAGTACCATCCACATTCAACTTAAAAAAATTTATAGGGGGTTTGGTCTAATAAATTATATTAGCCTTTAAAGTTATAGGATCACCTTCCAAAGGCCTAAAGCAATCCCAACATAATAATAGTTTTTGAAATTCTTCAAAGAGAGAAGTTTAATATAAGTAAAAGATAAAATCTAATCCTTCACCTTTTGAATAACCTTATGATGATTCATCCGAACACCTTTAAAAAGAAAATTATTCCTCTCCAACCATAAGTACCATAACAAGAGAGAAGGATTAACATCTTTTACGTGCCCTTTAGAATTCAAGAACCAAGCATGAAACAAAGTCTTAAGGGATAAATGAGCATTAAATTAGCTCAACTAAAATTAATCTTCAAAATACACCCATGTTTTAACAGCAACAGGGCCAGAAATAAAAATGTGATGCAAACTCTCCATATGGTAACAACCTTGACATTTAGAAGGCAAAATAAAACCTTTTTTGGTGAGAATATTATCCGTGGGAATAAATTTATGTAAAATTCTCCAAACAAAGACAACCACAGTAGTGGGAATACTATTATGCTAAATTCAAGATAAAATATTTTCAATATTTCTCCTAGATCAAAAAACTTGCCAAGCATTCTTTAAGTGAAAACCACCGTCTTTTGACAAATCACATAAGATAATATCATTAAAAGTAGTATTGATAGGTAGGTTCAAAATTTGATGAAAAATGAAATCATGAAAAATATTAGCAAGTTTCTCATAGTCCCAACAATTATCAGTAAAGAAAGAATTAACCTTAATAGATGCAATGGTGAAAGAATTCATAATGGAATCAATAGATTGTTTACCCAACAAACGATCTTGCCAAAAGAAAGAATTAACTTCACCAATACCCCAAGAAATGAAGGGCTTAACATCCTATTTAACCCTGTAAAGCCTTTGCCATACTCTAGAATAAGCTTGCTTAAAATCATAAGAAGTAGGGTGCTTACCAACACAGTACTTGGCATATATAAAATTAGCCAAAGGCTCACTTTAGCGTGAAAATTATACCATAATTTAAAAGAGAATGTCATAGCACAAACATTCATATTAGCACAACCTAAACCCCCTTCAGCTAAAACACCACAACATTTTACCCAAGCATCCCAGGCAATTTTGGAGTTAGTAGAAGTACCATTCCAAAAAAAATATTGATAAGCTTATGAACTTGATTACAAACTGCTTGACTTAGAAGAATATTTAAAAAAAAAATAAATAGGTAAAGAATAGAGAACACTTTTGTTAAGAGTAACTCTACCACCGAAGCTAAGAAAATTCAAATTGCAAGATAAAAGTTTATTTTGAATAGAGGCAATAAGATCATAAAAAAGAAAGGTTTTTCTTCTACCTTTAAAAGAGGGACACCAAGGTATTTAATGGAAAATTGACCTTGCATAAAACAAGTTAACTCTTTAATGGATAAATTACAATCATTAGGAATCCTCTTAGAAGCAATAAAATAACATTTATTTTTGTTAAGATATAAGCCACTAACCATTTCATGTTGATTGAAAAAATATCAAAGTCATCCAAAAAATATAAATGTGATATGGGAAAACCACCCAAAGTTCTAAAATAAATACTAATAGTATTCTCAAAAAGATTGGTAAGGCCCATAGATAAAAAATTAGCAGCAATAATGAATAGGGCAAGAGAAATAGGGTCACCTTACCTTAACCATTAGTGGATTTAAAATAATTATTACTATAACCATTAACAAAAATAGAGAAACAAACACCTTCAATACAATTCTTATTAAGCTTAATAAAAATTAAATTGAAGCCAAAGAACTTTAGAATATGATAAATAAGGTTCCAATCAATATTTTCATATGCCCTTGCAATATAAGCTTCAAAATTAAATTCACCCCTCTTAATCTGACATCTAGGTCCTGAAAAAATTCTTGAGCCAACAAAATATTATTTGTAATGTCCCTCCCTTTCACAAACCCCATATGAGAAGGAGAGATAATTCTAAGAAGAGTAGAAGTAAGACAATTCATGAGAATTTTAGAAATCAAGTTATTAAAAATGGTATAAAGACTGATAGGTCTAAAATCATTTCAATTATTTACAAAGTTATTTGTTTGAATAAGTATAATAGAAGTAGAATTAAAGAATGATAGAGTTACCATAAAGAAAATCCAAAATAGCAACAAAAATATCATTATTAATAATGAGACAAGATTTTTGAAAAAATTGAGTGGTAAAACCATCAGGCCAAGCCATAGAGTTACTATTCATTCCAAAAAGAGTATATTTAACTTCTTCAAATGAAGGATGTTTAGAAAGAGTCTCATTCTCCTCTTGAGATATAAGGTTAGGAATAAAAGAATGATAAATAATCTGAGCCAAATTAAAATTCGTATTGAGATTGTTTTTAAAATGTTGAATAACTAAATTAGCAATCTCCACACTATTCTCACTGATAGAACCATCCTCCCATTAAATTTTATTAATACAATTTTTAGAACTTTTCATCTTGACCAACTCATGAAAATATTTAGTATTATTATCACCTAACCAGATGCTTAGACATAGCTTTTTGCTTCCAGAAATCCTTTTCCAGAGCTTGGAATTTAAAAAGTCCTCTTTAGCATTTCTTAATAGAGTGAAATTAGCATTTGAAGGATCAACTTAACAAGTAGATTAAATTATATCAACTAGTTAATCCGCTTTGAAAATATTAAAAAGGAGATTTTTAAAAATATTATGGTTCCACCAATTTAAAGCCCTCTTAAGCCTTTTCAACTTAAACCAAAGTATTCTCATGCCAAAACTATAATTATCCGAATGTAATGGAGCTTACCAATTAATTTTAACGACATCTAAAAAAGAGACATGAAGTAACCACATGTTTTGAAATCTGAATTAAGGAGAGGCATTAAATTGTCTAAAATTAAGGCAAATAAGCAATGGAGAGTGGTAATAAAGAGTTGTACTAAGATGCTGCACATTAATGGAGTTAATAGAATTAAGTCAAGACTCATTAAAGTGCAGTTGATCCAAACATTGCTAGAAGTGACCCACATTCCAAGGGAAGTTATTACCAGAAAAACCTATATCAATTAAATTACAATCCAAAATCATGTTAATAAAATCATCCATAGGCTAATAAGAAGGAGAAGATCCTCCTATCCTCTCAGAAGGGTTAGTAATAACATTAAAATCAAAACCAATAAGCCAAGGTAAATTTCAAATATTATTAAAATTAATGGTTTGATCCCAAAGCAATTTCCTCATATAATGGGAAGAAGCAACATACACAAAAGAAGCTTAACAACATAAATTAAAAACCTTAACTTTTAAATGCAACACTTGAGTAAAATCATCAATAACATCAATTTTAATAGGATCCTTCCAAAGAACCCAAATCTTGTTTGCCACCTTCAAAATAACTTAAATAAAACCCAAAAACTAATAGGTGCTAACCAACCGAGTATAAGAAATAAGAGGCTTAAGAAAAATAAGAATAGAAACATTGTGAACATGACATAAATTCTTAACACAAATTCTAGAAGAGGGACAACCAATGCCCCAAACATTCAAAATAATAGAACTAAATGTAAAAAACATAATTAATGAGTTGTATGCGAGCGAGTGGTCCTAAGAGATTGCAATGCGATATGCTGTTTCTTCCTTCTTCTTTTACTAGGACACTTAATGAAACTAGTATCATTACCATATTTAGACAAACACTTACCAACAATTCCCTTATCCTCAATATCAGTAAAAGCACCACTATTATAATGAGAAGTTGAAGGAATCTTTCTATCATTTTATTGGACCCCTTGACTAACCTATTGAGGACATTCATCCTCCATAAACATACCATCATCCTCCATATTAACTTTAATCCTCACAACAAGGCCTTCAATGCATTCCCAGGGAGGAGGGCTATTTACCACCAAAACTAACTCACCCTCCTCAAACGGGTTATCATTCCCATCATTTTATTTATATAGTAATTCAATGGTTGCTTTAAATTTAATTTCATTCCCCTACTCATCCAAAGGATTATAGAGTGTGTTAGAAAGTAGATTACCATTCAAATCCAACAAAGTTTTGTTAATCATATAAGGATAGGTGGAATAAACAATATTAGTATTTTGGATAAAAAATATTAGGCAAAGTTTGCTCCACCTAATTCTCATAATTAGAAGGTGAAATAAAAGAGGTTTTAACATTTACTCCCTGATCATAATTCTAAAAAACATTATTGGTAATAGTTGGTTTAAGATCATCACCAGCTAAAGACATAAACTCCTCAATATGAGAGAGTTTAAAGGTATCGCCCTCTAAGATCATAGGGTTAGGGGTAGTAACTTCTTAGGAAATCAAGTTGGCCTCAACCCCATATGGTTATTTGGATGAATCCTTCTCTTTACGAAGAAGGGGATGCTTCCAAAAATAATCATTAATACCATGACTATGCATCTTAAAATGAGAACAAAAGATAGGTAAATTTTCAAATTTCACTTTTAGAAATAACAGTTCACCTCCAACCCAGTCTATATCTCATTTGGATATTTCCTAGAAGCATCCAATTCAACCAAAACCCGAGCCACAGAATGCCGCAAAACAGAAGTAATGGCTTGGTCCATTTATAACGACCTTCGAAAGATCGAAGCAAAACTAAATAACATTTGAGTATTAAAGAAATGAAGTCTCAAATTTGGGAATGAAATCCACACCAATGCAATAGCTCCCTAACATCAAAATCTAAAGTCCATTTTGAAAGTTTGGTAGGGATATTAAGCCCTTATGAACTAGTCCCGAGGCTAACCAAGAGGGTGCTGAATTGGTATTTGGAAAATCTTTCAATAAAAAATACAAACACAATCAAATCATGATTCACCATAAGAAAAACACAATGTATTTTAAAGATCTTTCATAATAAAATTACAAATACAATTGAACCACGATTCACCATAAAAACACAATCTGAAAGTTAAATGCAGAAATAATAAAGGAAAGAACACACCAGATTTATAGTTGTTCAATCAAACCTTGACCTACGTCCACTCATTGGAGGTACCCTCTGAGAATTGCACTAAACTCAGTGTCTCTCCTTTAGCCCCCATAGCTAGGCAGAGAAGCCCTTACAAAATCACTTCCACCTTCCCCAGTGCGGCGGAGATCTTCTTCTTTCAAAAACTTCCCTCAAGACAAGCCTTGAATCCGATGGTACTAAGGTGCAAGCTCGCTGAAGTAATTGTGTGAAACCCCCTCCACACTCTCTTGAAATCCCCTCCAAGGATCTTCTCCCTCTCTCAAACTCTGCCCTTTCCTCTCTCCCTTTCAAGCTCTCTCTTCAAGTTTCCTCCGAAAGAAAATAAACCTCAATGGCTGCCAAAGACACATATAAAGTGCCTTGACAAAGCATAAATAGAAGAGCTTCAAAAAGACTCTTAAATGCACCAAACTGACATTATCATCCAAGATGATCACGGGATCATCTTGTACGATGAACTTAAAAAGGGTGAAAATTCGTTAGGGATGTTAAGCCCTATGAACTTAGTCCCAAGCTAACCAAGAGGGGGTTGAATTGGTATTTTAAAAAATTCCTTTTCACAAAGAACAAAAATCACATAAACCAAAATCACACCACGAGAAAAATAAATGCGGAAAATTAAAAGTGCGGAAGCAAGAAAATAATAACACAGAGATTTATAGTGGTTCGGTCAACTTGACCTACGTCCACTCCTTGAAGGCACCCTCTAAGTAATGCACTACAAAACGTGACTCTCCTTTAGCCCCTACGGCAACGCGGAGAAGCCCTCACAAGAACCTCCTTTTTGCCACCCCAGCAAGGCAGAGAACCTATCTCCTTTTGCTTCCTCCTGAAGCTGTCAAAGAACCAACAACAAGATGCTGACTCCTTACCTCTACCGACCCTTCCACGGATGAGAAACTCTAGACGAAGAAGAAGCAGAGCGATCCTTGAAGCAACCCTTGTGAATCCCCTCACAAGCTCCCCCTCACAATATCCTCTCTCTCTTCCTCTCTCTCTTTCTCACCTCAAGGCCTTCTAGGTCAAGGCAGCAGTCAAATGTTTTTTAAAATATTGAACAAGAGCTCTTAAATAGAAGAGCTTCAAAAGAGCTCATTAATTGCAAGTTTTTGACAATATCGTCCAGGCCGATATGGACATCGGCCTGGCCGATCAGTACAAATCTCAGAAGATCGGCCAGAGCATCACCTTGAATGCAAATTGGATGATTTAAAATTGGCTTGATCGTCCAGGCTGATCTTATGATCGTCCTGGCCGATCAGTTCAAATCAGAGAAAAATCGTCCAGAGCATTGCCATGAATTTGAGCTGACCGATATTTATCGTCCTGAAGTAACTAAGGATTTTGAATAGATCATCCTGGCCGATCCTGCGATCGTCCAGGACGATATGATCATATAAATAATCCTTAATTACTCCCTTGATTTTCTGATAAATTAAGGCATAATTTGTGAATATCGTCCAGGCTGATCAATCATCATCCTGGCCAATAATTTAAAAATACAATATACCTTAATTGTCTATGGCGGCAACTTCTTTTTGTTTTGAGCTTATCGTCCTGGCCGATACACATATCATCCAGGCCGATCTGTTAATGTCGGCTGCCTTAATTAAGAATCCTTATTTAGACTTTCTATTTTAAGCCTGATCATCCAGGACGATGTAAATATCGTCCTGGCCGATATGAGTAAAAACAAAAATTCTAATTCTCTCAAGCATGTGTGTGTAGGGTTACTTAGCATTAGTCTCTTTGACCATTAAAAATAGACTCAAGAAGAGAGAAAAAAAAAGTACATACTGACTCAACCCTAGACCTATGCAATCTTGAACTGGCTTCGTCTGTTCGTCCGATCTTTGATTCCTGAAAAGTTAGAAGCAATAAGCAGTCCAAGAGAATCAACAGTGTTTGTCAATCATCAAAAAATAAGTCATGAAAAATAGATTTGCAACAATCTTCCCCTTTTTGATGATGGCAAACACAAGAAGGAAAAAATCAGAAAAAAAAATAGTTCACTAGAAATTCAAAGTTACAAGCACATACCCTTTTTCCTACCACATCCTACTGCCCCTTTTATCATCAGAAAAAGAGGGTCCTAGACACACAAAAGAAAAAGTAAATAGAAACTAAAATAAACCACAAGACAAACTATAGAAAATAGAAAATAGAAAACACAGACTAGAAAAATGAGGGATCCTGATCATCAGATGGAGGTGGTGGAGGTGGCTGCTGAAAGTAGCTGGCAAGCGTGGTAAACTTAGCATTAAACCAGGCAATATCCTGGTCATGCTGTTGTTGCTGGTGAGTCATGTAGCTGTCAAATCGGGCTAAATCCTCAGTGCGGTGCTGCTCGTAGCGGGCAATGTCCTCAGACTGTTGCTGCTCCTGTGCAACAATGTAAATGTCAAAGAGGGTCTCCCATCGATCAAACCTCTCAACCAACTGGTCAACTGGTGAGTACTGGTGGAGAGGAACAGGATCTGCAATGGGAGCAGGAGCGGGAGCCTCCTCCTCTCCAGCCCCCGACCTTCCCCATCTCCTGGGTGGAGACGAGTACTATGAAGGATAGTGAAAGAATTGTTTGAGTAGAAAGGAGCTGAAGGTCGTGATAAGCAGGGTATTGGAGATTGTATTTGGTTTCAAGAATGTTGTCTATGAGATGTCCTAAAGCAAGGTTGGGTTTCCTCCTATGGCCTGGATCACGAATAGTTGTTAGGTGATCAATGTAGCGAAAGAGTAGATCAGTGACATTAAATTCTCTTCGGGCCATTATGAAAAGGTGGTCAAGGAAAGTAGAGGAGTGATGTGGATTCGGTCCCCGACTTTTGGAATTATGGAGGTGTGAAGGACATGTTGGATTGTCCTAGCATCTATGACTAAAGAGCAAGTCTCTCCAACATTAAAGGGTGTGTTGGTTTGGCGAAGGAAGTGGTTTGCCGTGGACCAATCAAAATCCGGATCTGAAACAATTATTTGCAGCTTATCCCTGGTGGTGGATAGCTGTAAAAGCTCCGAACAGTCCTGATATGTGATCTCGACGGGGCGTCGATTCACATAGGCGGTCAGGGCTGTGAAAGTAAGATTTATACGAAGATTTGCATAAAATTCTAGTAGGAGTTCAGAAGAAAAAGGGACATCGAGGGAGAGTATGAAATAAAGAGAAGTGTGGTCAAAGAGATCCATTACCGAATACGAGAGATATGCAGGATTGATTTTTCGGGAAAGGGTAAGGCCACACTCGTCGTAGTGACGGTAGGCAGCCTGATCCTCTGACTCCCTAAACCGAGGGTCTAGAGTGGCCCTAGAGGAACTCCCAGAAGCCTGTCAAACTCGTTTCCCACCAGCCATAGCAAGGGATTAGCAAGGAGACACAAGAGGAGAAAAGATGAAGTGAAAAATATGGCTGGATTGGCCAGAATTTAAATAAACGACCATATCATCCAGGCCGAACGCAGAATCGTCCAGGCCGATATGGCTCAATAATTGCATACAAGCCGATTGGTCAAAAAGGTGGTCCGATCGTCCGGGTCGATCAGATATCGTTCAGGCCGATTAGACACATGCGATCATCCCGAGGAGTCAATTCGGACGACCGTTGAAAAAGCACATCGACCCGGCCGATTAGGTGTATCATCCAGGATGATGCACAATAATTGATCGTACCGGCCGAAGTTAAAACATTTTAAATCTCTGCCACGTGTATTGTCCAGGATGAACAATGGATCGGCCAGGCCGATTATCCAATAATGGATCGTCCGGGGCCAATTTTAAGGATTTAAACGTGCTGACACGTGGATCATCCAGGACGATCCAGTGTATCGGCCAGGATGATGGACATAAAATGCATTGGCCAGACAAAATATTCTATCAGACAAAACTATTATCATGATTGCAACAGAGTTCGATCAGATCGTCCAGGATGATATAGTATCGGCCAGGACGATGAGCTACAACAAGCGCAGAAAATGTCAGCAGATGGATTTTGAAGAGAATTTGCCCTATCGTCTAGAACGATAAGAGTATCTGCCAGGATGATGTGACTAGAATTTGAACCCAAGGAAAATATGGTGATGATCAAGGCCCTCAAAAATAAAACAAAATAAAATCAGACAAAAATACAGTAATAGAAAGCTAAAAACAATAAAAAGAAAAAAAATGAATATTTTTTATTTTTAATTTTTCTAATTTTTTTTATCAAGGCTTCATATGAGAAGTTCTCAAATAATTAAACTTTAGAGTTCCACAATATCACAGAGTTTAGCTAGTCCTAATCAGACAAAGGTAAAATATCCAATTCTGTTAACCCTAGATCAGACGTTCCTTATGGTACAAATTTTCTTTTGAAAAACAAAAATGTTTAACTCAGAATAAACCTAATTGGGCAAAAAGAAGATCCAATCAAAACTTGTTTACAAATAAAATATCTCATAATTAATAAAATAAAGTAATTTGTCTCAATCAAGGAATTTGAAATCAAGCCTTTGAAATCATCAAACACCCAATGAGTTTTCTAAGTCTTGAAGTTTTGAAAAATAAGGAGAGCTTGCATTTAGTGGGTTCATTTTATGCCTCTTGTCACTTTGATTGGCTCTTTGAGCATCTTTTGATTCTTTGATACACTTTTGTGTATATTTTTTTTCAATTTGGCATCATTGGCCTCTTTCCTTTTTAATTCTTGCAAGCTAAAAACTCTTTAATAAACCCTTAAAAATAAACTTAGTTGTGAGTATATCCTTCAAATATTAGAGAATAGGAGCTCTCTCTCTAACATAGGGAAGAACAATCCACAAAATAAAAATCAAAATCATGTGATAAATGCAAAGGTAAGATTTTAATTAACTTGAAGGATATATAAGAACTTTGGTTATTATGCATAAGATAAATTATTGTAGCAAGAAAAAGGATCTTAATTTCAAAAACCATTGGTTAAAATGAGTTAGACTTTTTTTTAGAGAAGAAAATCATACCACAAAACAAGGTCAGAAGGAGGGAAACCTTTAGCAGTGTTTTTCCCTTTAACCGATTTAGAAAAGCTAAACACTATCTTCAAAACTCCAAAATTTAAAATCTTGAAAAGATTCAACATATGGAAAACCAAATATAAAAGCAAAGAGAAAACAAAACAAATTAAAATAATAACAAAGCAAAAATAAAGCACACTGAAACAAAAACACATTTCAAGAATTTATTGAAGCAGTAGGTTTAAGCATTTATGAGCTGCAAGCCTTCATATGTCCAGTTATCCTATGCTCCCACAAGGTCTTTGGTGAGAGCACACCTGTAAAACTCAACAACAGTCAGATTTAGGAACCCAAACAGGTTTTGGCCCCTTCTTAGGAAAAATAGAATGCAATGCAGGTATGGTATGCTGTGAATCATGCATCTTAGGTCTCCACACCTAATGTGTACTACGGTGAACGGTGCAGGTGTGTGAGATGTGTCCTAGCATGCCACATGAAAAATATCTAACCCCAGAAAAAAGGTTACTTAAATGGTTTGAGTTATAATGCCTTTTCCTAGGTTCTAGCTTAGGATCAAAAGTAGATGTCATCCGATTTTTCTTACATGTTTCCAAATAATTTTGAATCCTCAAATTAGTTCTTTTTAATGCATCATTATCAATCCTCATCTTTTTCTCAATCTCTTTAGATTTCTTAATATCAGAATTAAGTGAGGTGTGTTAAGCTTTTAATGCATTATATTCATCAATTAATTCTAAATACTTTTTGTTTAACTCATCAAATTCATCAAGAAGAGTCATGTAATTTGAATCAATTGTTGCATGATCTTTGAGAAAAACTTCATGCTCTTTTTGTAAATTTGAAAGTTCTAATTTTAGGCTTGCATGAGTTTTCTTGAGTTTTTTGTATGATGCATGTATTTTCTCACATATCTCAAACAATTCATCATATGTTGGTTTACATACCTCTTCCTCATCACTTTTCTCAAGATGATCTTTCCCCATTAAGCAAAGGTTTGTAGTATCTTCCTCTAGTTCAGTCTCAGAGGAGTCAGTACCAGATTCTGCCTAGAACGCCTTTTGGACTATCTTCTTGTCCTTCCTCGACTTAGGTTTCTCCTCGCCTTTTTCCTTTTCTTTGCTTGAGTTATCTTGAAGTGTTGGGCAATCAGTTCTCACGTGTCCTCGTTTCCTGCATTCATAACAAACAATATCAGAAGATCCTTTAACATGTTTATGATCCTTACCTTTTCTCCAATTTTGATGATGCTTTTGTTACTTCCTTAGAAAGCTTTTGAATTACCTTGTGATGAAGGAAACTTCATCGCTTTCAGACCCGAAAGATTAAAAATCTGATTTGTGCGCCATTAGTGAAATTGTTTTCTCATTCTTCTTCTCACCTACATCAAGATTTATTTGATTCACCCCTTGCTCGTAAGCAATGAGTGAGCCAAGTAAGTTATCAATTGAATAAGTGTTCAAATCCTTAGATTCAGTAATTGCAGTGATTTTAGCATCACATGACGAAGGCAAGCATCTCAAAATTTTGTTTACTTTTTTATAGTTTGAAAGTTCTTTTCCTAATAAATACAGTGAAGTAACTATATGAGTAAATCTAGTATACATGTCACAAATTGATTCATGAGGTTTCATACAAAAAAGTTCGTAGTCATGCAAGAGAAAATTCAAACGGGATTGTTTAACTTCATTAATGCCTCATAGGTTATACACAACTTATCCCAAATTTCTTTACCAGTTTTCCAAGTAGAGACACGCATGTAATCCTCAGATTTTAAAGCACAGAAAAAGCAGTTCAAGCATTTTGCATTCAATTGAGCTAAATCTCGTTCATCAAAAGTCCATTCGGTAAAAGCAACTTCATTTTTAACACCATTAATTTCACGACAAGGTGGAGAATATCCTTCTTGAATAAGCATCCACATGCGATAATCAATAGATTGTAAAAATGTTGACATGCAAGTTTTCGAGAAATCAAAAGGTAGGTTATCGAACAGGGGAGGTCGGGTAATAGAATACCCTTCCGTAGTGTTACGATTCCTAAGGTTAGCCATGGATCAAATTCAAAAAGTTTTTAAACTTAAATTTACGAATCCCACTCTGATACAATTTAAAAGTTTGTTAGGGATGTTAAGCCCTATAGAACTGGCCCAAGCTAACCAAGAGGGGGGGGGATGTAAATTGGTTTTTAAAAAAAATTCTTTTCACAAAGAAGTAAAATCACATAAATGAAAATCACACCACAAGAAAAATAAATGCGGAATTTAAAGTGTGGAAGAAAGAAACAAGAACAAAAAAATTTATAGTGGTTCGGCCAACTCGACCTACGTCCACTCCCCGGAGGCGCCCTCCGAGTATTGCACTACAAACGTGACTCTCCTTTAGCCCCCACAGCTAGGCGGAGAAGCCTTTACAACGAAC
>NW_021319479.1:36663-67155 GCF_001605985.2 Dendrobium catenatum
AAGGTTTTTGAATAGATCGTCCTGCCCGATCCTATGATCGTCCAGGATGATATGATCATATCAATCATCCTTAATTAATCCCTTGATTTCCTGATAAATTAAGGCATAATTTGAGAATATCGTCCAGGCCGATCAATGATCGTCCTGGCCGATAATTTAAAAATACAGTATACCTTAATTGTCTATGGTGGCAACTTCTTTCTATTTTGAGCTTATCATCCTGGCCGATACACGTATTGTCCAGGCCGATCTGTTAATGTTGGCTTTCTTAATTAAGAATCCTTATTTATACTTTCTGTTTTAAGCCTGATCGTCCAGGGCGATGTAAATATCATCCTGGCCGATATGAGTAGAAACAAAAATTCTAATTCTCTCAAGTGTGTGTGTGTTGGGTTACTTAGCATTAGTCTCTTTGACCATTACAAATAGACTCAAGAAGAGAGAGAAAAAAAACAAAGTACAGACTGACTCAACCCTAGACCTACACAATCTTGAACTGGCTTCGTCTGTTCGTCCGATCTTTGATTCCTAAAAAGTTAGAAGCAATAAGAAGTCCAAGAGAATCAATAGTGTTTGTCAATCATCAAAACATAAGTCATGAAAAATAGATTTTCAACAAAGGGGGCTTCCAAAAACCCTAAAAACTCAATATCGGTGCCAAATATCATCAAGGATGATTGCAGGATCGTCCAGTACGATGTGCTTAAAAAGAGGGCTTCAAAAAGTCCTAAAAACTTAATTCTAGCACCAAACATCAGCCTAGATGATCACTGTATCATCCAGTATGATGTGCATAATTTGACATGATAGTCCTAGACGATATTAGGATAGTCCAGGATGATTAGTACTAAAATGCACAGATCATCCAGGACAATATTGTGGATCATCCAGGACGATTTGAAGAGAAATTATGGTATTTCATCCTTACCGATTTAGGAAAATCAAGTATGTCGGCAACCATCATCCAAGATGATAGACAGATCGTCCAGGACAATATGATTAAGAAGTTTAATCATAATTTAATCACATGATCAATTTAGGCATAATTGGTATCGATCATCTAGGATGATCGGATCATCAGGGACGATTAAAAAAAGTTTTAAACTTAAATCTCTGTCTAAATTGACATTAGCGGCTCTTTTCCAAGATCATAAAGGATTGTACTAGATGATCTAAAATTTTTTAGTACGATTACTTCAAAACCTGATATTCTTATTTTGAGTAGATCTCACTTCCTTGAGTGTGTGTGTGCGTGATCACCAAGCAAGCGTACTTCCTTATAGGACTTGACTCAAGAAATAGAAAATTACATCAATAAATATTACAGACCCTTTTCAACATAACATTATTTAACAAAATCTTGAGCTCTAATTCTTTGTTTGATATTGCATGGTATTCCTATAATGTTAGTATACACACAAATAAATATAGAATAAAAAATACTACTAGATATAAAGATGTTTGTTATCATAAATAATATAAATCTCGTGAGCTCGAGTCACAACAATCTCCCCTTTTTTATAATGGCAAACATTACTGATGAAGTTGTAAACTAAAAAGATTACCTCTTAAACTCCCCCTCACTAGAATAAAAATTTAAAATTAGGAGAAAACAATTTTTTTTATTAAAAAAAAAAAAGAAAAGCAAATGCAAGAGTACTTTCTCCATCTTTGACATTATCAAAAAGTGGAGGGGCACAAACAATCAGAATAATAAAAAAACAAACAAAATGATCCATGATCTGATGAAGAAAAAACAAAATCAAATATTCTTGAAATGAGAAAGTTACCTCTTTATTGTATTCAAAACCTTAGTAAGGAATCTATTGAAAATGCATAACCCAGAAAGGTTAGAAATTCTTAAATTGTTAATCCAAGCTCAAGTTCTTTTAAATGTTCAAAACCTTTTTAATCCAATATCTAAATTAAGGAACAAATTAAAAAAAGAAACACTGATTTTTTCAAAACTCCTTTCATAAAACATAGCTAATAGAAGATTAATACAAAAATTAGTGAATCAGGAATCATGATTTTCAAGCTCAAGCATAAAAAATATCAAGGGTTTTCTTAAGTCTTAAGAAGTACAAGAAAGGTAAGCTTACTTTTTGAGGGCTCATTTTATGTCTCTTGTCAGTTGTTTGTTTCACTTTGCACATCTTTTAATTTTTGATACACTTTGTGTATCTTTCTCAATTTTGCGTCATTGCGCATCTTTTGATTTGGCGTCATTGGCCACTTTTTTTCAATCAAAAGTGCCACCTTTTTGAAATTTTAAAAACTAAAGAAAACCCATTCATTTGATAAAATGAACTACTTAATTAAGATAATTATTAGGTGGATTCAATAACATGCAAAAGATCCCTATCTGATAGATAAAATGTAGGGAGATGACAAAAATTCAATTTCTGAATGCAATCTGTAATATGTTTTAGATTTTGAATCAAAAGTATAATAACCTCTTTAAGAAAAGAGATAGAGAGACAAAATCATGAGTTTCCTTCCTTTCACTATTTTTAGAGAAGTCAAACATAACTTACATAAGAATTCAAGAAAAGTAGGAGGTAGGTTTTTCATTTATAGAAGAAATGAACTTTTTTTTTTAAATTTGGTTTTTTTTAAAGTGTATAGGAAATAAAAAAAAGGTGATGTGTATGTGTTGATCAGAGAAAACTTCACAAAAAAAAATAAAAACAACAATCAAGACGAAAAAAATAAAAATAAAAGAAAACACTTGAGAAATAAATAAATATATAAATAAGGCTTTTAAACACCATCTTTCTCCTGGTCCTATGATTCAAAAGCCAGGTCTATCTAGGAGAATTTTTTCTTTTCATTATTTGCCCTTTATATAATTTACTTAGCTTTACCTTTTTCTTTTCCAAGAAGAGTTCTAAAATTAGGGCACTGATTTTTCATATATCCAGGTTTCCTACTTTCAAAGTAAATAACATCAGAAGAAATCTTAACATTCTTATCATTTTTACCTTTATTCCACTTTTGTTGATGCTTATGCTTGTACTTTAGTGGGATTTCCAATTTGCTTGATAAGAATCGCTTTCGTCACAAACTAAGCCTCTTTTCTCCTTGTTTTTAGTGTTTAGCACTATAGTTTCACTTGCATCCAAATGTCTTTAGCTCAAACTTTGCTTGTAGGCAATGAGTGAGCCAATCAAACTATCAATAGAATATTTATTCTAATTTTTTTATTCACAAATAGCAATAACTTTGACATCAAACTTATGAAGTAGACAACGTAGAATTTTATTGACTTTATCAAAGTTTAAAAATTCTTTATCGAAAGCATGTAATGATGTTATAGTTTGAATAAACCTAGTATACATGGCTAAGATCGTCTCATAAGGTTTCATGCAAAATAGTTCATAATCATGCATTAAAATATTCAACTTGGATTGCTTGATTTCACTAGTGCCTTCGTATATGATGTGTAATTTATCCCAAATTTTATTACCAGTAGTGCACGTGGATACTAAAATACAATATTTAGAATTTAAAGCACAGAAAAAATAGTTTGAAGATTTTGCATTCAATTGAGCATTGATTTGTTCTTCCCTATTCCATTGATTAAAAGGAATATTAATTTTAATTTCATCTATAACACGTGACGGTACAGAATAACCAGTTAAAATTATATGCCACATTTAATAATCAATTTACTGCAAGAAAGTAGACATGCAAGTTTTCCAAAAATCAAATATAATATTTTAAAATAAATGAAGTCTGGTGATTGAATAACCTTCCGCAATATTAAGATTACAAAAATTAGCCATGGATCGAAATTCAAAACTTTTCAAAAACTCATTTTTATGACTCCCGCTCTGATACCACTTGAAAGTTCGATGGGGATATTAAGCCCTTATGAACTAGTACCGAGGCTAACCAAGAGGGTGATAAATTGGTTTTTTAAAAATCCTTCAATCAAAAACACAAAAAAAATTAAACCACGATTCACCACAAGAAAAACACAATATATTTTAAAAATCTTTCACAATAAAAAACACAAACATAATCAAACCACGATTCACCATAAGAAAAATATAATGTTGAAATTAAATGCAAAAAAACTAAAGGAAAGAACACACCATATTTATAGTGGTTCGGTCAAACCTTGACCTACGTCCACTACTCGAGGGCACCCTTTGAGCATTGCACTAAACTCAATGTCTCTCCTTTAGGCCCCACAGCTAAGGGACCATAAAAAATCACTTCTGCCTTCGCTGGTGCGGCAGAGTAGCTGGGTCCTTTGAAACCAAAGAGATCTTCTTCTTCCCAAAACTTCTCTCAAGACAAGCCTTGAATCCGATGATACTAAGGTACAAGCTCGCCAGAGCAACCGTGTGGATCCCCCTCCACACTCCCTTGAAATCCCCTCCAAGGATCTTCTCCCTCTCTCTAACTCCACCCTTTTCTCACTCCCTTTCAAGCTCTCTCTTCAAGTTTGCTCTAGAAGAAATGAAGCTGCAATGGCTGCCAAAGACACATATAAAGTGCCTTGACAAAGCTTAAATAGAAGAGCTCCAAAAAGGCTCTTAAATGCACCAAACTAACATTATCATCCAAGATAATTGTAGGATCATCCTGTATGATGGGCTTAAAAAGAGTGCTTCCAAAAACCCTAAAAACTCAATTTCAATGCCAAATATGGTCCAGGATGATCGGAGGATTGTCCTGTACGATGCGCTTAAAATGAGGGCCTCTAAAAACTCTAAATAGTCAATTCTTGCACCAACCATCGGCCTAGATAATTGCATGATCGTTCAGTACGATGTGCAAAATTTGACCTGATAGTCCTGGACGATATTATGATAGTCCAGGACGATTAGTATAAAAATGTACAGATCGTACATGAAGATATTATGGATCGTCCGGGATGATTCGAAGTGAAATTATGGTATTTCGTCTTGACCAATTTGGGAAAATTAAGTATGTTGGAAAACATCATTCAAGACGATATACAGATCATCCAGGATGATATGGTTGAGAAATTTAACCATAATTACTCCCTTAATCAAATGATCAATTTAAAGCCTGGGGGTTGTTCAACATACACATCTTCTTTTATTACCCCATTTATAAAGGTACTCTTGACCTCTATTTGGAATAGTTTGAATCCCTTAAAACAAGCATTGTTAGAAGCACCCTAACAGATTCAAATCTAGTTACAGGGGCAAAGGCCTCTTTAAAGTTAATCCCTTCTATTTGGATGTACCTCTTAGCCACTAATCTTGATTTATTCTTTACAATTACATTAAAATCATTCATTTTATTTTTGAAAACCCAATTAGTTTCAACCACACTCTGGTCCTTTGGTCTTTCAATAAATTCTTAAACACCATTCCTCAAAAATAGATTTAACTCTTCTTATATGTATAGGATCCTGAATTCATCAGATAGGGCTTAATTTATTTTAGTGGGTTCAATCTTTGAAATGATGGCATAGTGAATTGCTTATTTTCTAATTTCATGCCTAGTTCTAACACCTTCAAGGGGTCTCCTAAAATTAATTCTTAAGGATGACTTGAAGAATATCTCCATTCTCTAGGCAACATGTTTTAAGGATTTACCCTTTCTTCCATATTTGTAGATTTTAATACTTGGATGACTTCTACAACCTTTTTTTCTTCTACCCTAGAGCCTCCAAAAATATCAGATTCATCAAATAGTACATGAGTGGTCTACTTAACTATCAGTGTTCGTTAGTTAAAAATTCTATAGGATTTTCAAACATTTAAGCAACTTAGGAACACTCCATCAGATTTGGGGTAAAATTTTCCTAGTAGAGATTTCCCAATATTCAAAATGAACAATTTATATTTAAATACATGAAGGTGAGATAGGTTGGGTGTCCTACCCTTAAGAATTTCATAATATATATTGTTCACCTTTTATCTAACAGTTATCCTATTTTGCACATAACATGTTGTATTCACCCTGTCTGCCCAAAAGTATTAATAAAGTGAGTAATCAGCTAACTTATCTCTAGTGGTTTCTACTAGGGTCATGTTATTTAATGTAGCTATCCCATTTTGCTGAGGGGTTCTCAAAGCTGAAAAGATGTGATCTATCCCTTGCTCTTCACACAAACATTAAAAATTTTCATTCTCAAATTCTCCATCATGGTCATTATGAATGGTTATAATTTCACAACCTAACTTCCTCTACAACTAAGTGGAAAAATACTAAAACTCCTTGAATGATTCGCTTTTATGAGATAGGAATCTAGCCCTAGTAAACATAGAATAATCATCAGCAATCACATACCTAAAGACTTTCCCTCGTAGGCTTATAGTGCTGATAGGTCCAAAGAGATTCATGTGTAGGACTTCTAAGGGTTTTCTAGTGTTAATGTCTTTGATTGAGTGGAACGAGGGTTTTTCTTGTTTCCCTAATTAATAGGCATCAAAGAGGTGGTCCTTAGTGAAGTCTAGTTTAGGAATTCCTCTCACTAAGTCTTTTTGGTAATTTTCCTAAGGTTTTTCATTCTTGTATGATTAACTCTCCAATGCCATAACCATGATTCATCAATAATAAATTTTAGGCAAATGAAGGAGCATGTTTAGCACAGTTTAAATTAAGCATGTAAACATTATTGATTCCTTTTCCTTGTAGCATAGTATTTCCATTTAAACTAATCAAAAAAGCTAGTAGAAAAAATTTTAATGCTAAATTGTTTATCAAAAAGTTGGATTATGTTAAGAAGGTTATATTTCAAGCCATCTATAAGCAAAACATTTTCAATAATTAAATTCTTAGAGTTTCCAATTATAACTAATCCAGCTGTTCTCTTGATTTTTTATCTCCAAGTGTTACCTTGCCTCCTACCCTAGCCTCTAGTGAAATGAATTGATTTGTATGTCCAGTCATGTGCCTTGAACAACTATTGTACTTATACCACATGCTCTCTTGAGGCCTTCTATGATAGCACCCTTATAAAATCATCATATGTTAGATTTTAGAATCCAAACAGGTTTAAGTCCCATCTTATGGAAAGAAGAATGAAATAAATGCATGTTATACTATATATTTTAAAATTTTAGTCTCCATATTAAATATGTTTTATGGTAAACGGTGCAAATATGGGAGGTATGTCCTAGCATGCCACAATAAAATCATCTAACACCAGTAAAAAGATTTACTAATCTATTTGAGTTATGGTTATTAAAATTGTTACAACTTATTTTTTTTATTATTGATATTCTTATAACATGTATGTTTTTTATGATTCTAAATATTCTTATTTTAATTATAATTTCTCCTAACATATTTTGGATGTATTATTTTTGTTTCTTGTATGTTCTAACATTTCAGGGAAATCATACTCCAGATTTATGAAGACTTTAAATCAGATTAGATTAGAGTTCATTATAAATGAAGTATGTATTTTTTATTTTATTGAGTCTAAGAGAGTGTGGTTGTAATTAAGTAACTGGACATACACACACTAGGGGAGTGTTTAAAATTTGTAATTTTTTAAACTAATTGTATTGTATGAAGTCATTTCATAACAGACTATTTATAAAGTTAGTTTCCCCTACGAGCAGTCAAATGAACTACATGAAGAAAAGTTTTCTAAGTACTGATCATACTTTACGAAGGTTTCTTTATACAGATGACATCTAGAGTACGAATTGGATGGGTCCCTTTTCATCCCTACAAATTCAAGCTTTCTCTTAACGAATCGTATTGTATGATGTCCTATTAATACAGACGACATCCAGAGTATGAAATGGATGGGTCTATTTTTGTACTGACGAATCCCAAAGTTTTTTGAACTAATCATACTGTATGAATTCATGTTCGTACAAGTGACGTCCAGAGTACGAGTTTGAAGGGTCCCTTTTTGTCCTAATGAACACAAATTTTTTTTGAACTGATTGCACTATATGATATTCTATTTGTATAGACTACGTCAAGAGTACAAAAGTTTATGGCACCTTTTTGTCCTGATGAAGTTGAAAAATTTTCTAAATATTCGTACAGTACAAACTTGGTTCATATTGGATGATTATCGTGTACGAAAATATTTTATACTGATTCATAAAGGTTCATATGTAACATTTTTTAACTATTAATATGTATGAAAATACGATAGTACTGTATGTTTATTCATGCTCAAAATAAAAAAATTTAGTTTTGTGGATGGTTTTTCATGTCTTTTATATAAAAGGTCCTTAAAAACTGATGTGAAAAGTGTTGTTCTTCATGATTTTTTAAGGTCCAATAAAAGAGCATTTGAGAGAGAGTTCTTGCAATTGGAGTGTGAAGGGATCACAATGTTATTCAAAGGTAAGAATCCCTTTTTGTATTTTGGTTGTTACTCTTCATTTGTTCTTTTTAATTGCTCGAGAGAAGATCTTTGAAGAAGATCCAGTACTCTACCAACACTTGGAGGGTGTGGAAGGATGATGGTACTCTGATGACACTTGGAGAGTGTAAAAGAACAAAGGTTTTGTGCCAACACTTGGAGAGCTTGAATAGACAACGGTTCTCGGCTGACACTTGGACAGTGTGAAAGGATAACGATTCTCTATCACACCGGGGATTGGTGGAAGAGAGAAATCGTAAAGGCTTCTCCATCTTGCTCTAGGAGCAAAAGTGGAGTCACTTAGTTACTAATACAATACATGAAGAGGGAGTCTTCAAGGAGTGGATGTAGGTCGTGTTTAACCAAACCACTATAAATCTTTGTGTCATTTTATTTTTCAAACTTTTTTTTTGCACTTTAATATTTATGGTTGAGAAATTTGCTTATATAAATAATCAATTTTCTATTAATATATCCAAGAAATTTTTTAAATTACTAATTCACCCCCCCTCTTGGTTATCCTTAGGACAATTACTTAGGTTTAACAACCTATATGGAATCAACAATGGTGTCTCTTCCCAGGTTTAAATGATGCATGGTGAGGTGATAAATTATAAAAATCTTCAGGTGAAGGTGTTTTTTTTTTCCTTTAAAGAATTTGTTTTGATTTGTAAAAATTGGTTTGTACTTTCAAGATTCAAATAATTAACTTTCAATGCCTGCTCTTTATTATATATTTTAGATGCAAGAGTTTTTAATCTCTTGTATGCATTTTCTAATTTAATATATGATATTTTGAAGGAATAAAGTAGCTCAATTAATTTAAAATGCTTCTTGTTTAAAATATCAAATTCATCTATTAATGCCATAAGATTACTATCCATAGTGAAATTTTCTTTTCTTAAGCATTCATATTCTTTTTGCAGAATTGAAAAATCAGATTTAAGGCTAACACATGATTTTCTTAGCTTACTATATGCATTATGAATTTTGTAGAAACATCAAATAATTGATTATAAGTACACTCATATACCTCCTCTTAATCAGAATGATGAAGATGTTTTTGCCACTAAGCATAGGTTGGTTACTTCCTTTTCTGATTCAGCTCCAAAAGAGTCTGATACTAAATCTTCCTAAAAATATTTTTGAGTCCTTTGGTTGCCCTTCCTAAATTTTTATTTTTCTTCACCCTTTTCCTTGCTTAAGTGAGCTTTAAGAGTTGGGCAATCAAACTTCACGTGCCCTGGCTTATTGCATTCAAAGAACATAACATCAAAAGAAATTTTAAACTTTTACCATTCTTACCCTTATTCCATTACTGATGTCATATTTACTTTTTCCTTAAAAAGATTTTGAATTGTCTAGTCATCAAGGTAATGTAATTTTTATTTTCTCCAAAAGAGTCTCTATTAGAATCATTAGCCCTTAAGGCTACAATTATCTCTTTCTTCCTTTCACTTGCATCAAGCTACCTCTGACTTACTTCTTGCTTGTAGGCAATGAGTGATCCAAGTAAGTTATGTATGGAATAAACATTTAGATCTTTAGATTCAATAATGGCAATTATTTTTTCATGATAGGAATATGAAAAATAATGAAGAGTTTTGTTAACGTTTTCTATAGTTTGTAATCTCTATTCCTAAGGCATGTAGTGAAGTAACTGTTGAGTTAGTTGAAATTTAGTTTTTTAATTATTGAAATTCTTGCAACATGTATGTTTTTGTTGATTCCTAATTTTGATTGTTTTGATTACAATTTCACCTAACATATTTTGGAAAATTTTTTTTGTTGTTTGTGTGTACTAAAATTTTAGGGAAATCATAATCTAGATTGTTGAAGACTTCAAATCAGATCAATTTAGGGTTTAATGTAAATGTTTTCAATTTTTTTAATTTTATTTAGTCTGAGAGAGTGTGATTGTAATTTAGTAATTATGAACACACACACTGGGGGAGTGTTTAAAATTGTAATTTTTTAAACTGGTCGTACTATATGAACTCGTTTCGAACAGGACCATATGTTCAATATTTTCCTCTTTGAGCAGACAAATGACCTACAAGTAAAATTTTTTTCTAAGTGAGGATCATACTGTATGAAGCTTCCTTCATACATAAGCCATCAACAGTATGAAATTGTGAATTCCCTTTACGTCAAGAAGAACTTGTTTATTTGTGGTTAAAATTTTTTTTTTTTAAATTTCACAAAATTTTAATCAGTTTAAAAAGAGGTAAATATTTGTAAAATTACCAATTCACCCCCTCCCCCTCTCGGTTAGCCGTTGGGACATAAACTTAGGTCTAATAACCTAATTCATATTCAACAAGTTTCAACAATACGAATAAGTAAATTTTTTGAATTATTTTTTTGGGATTGTATATACGACTTCGAAAGTATTAAATTTGTACGAACGTTTTTGTCCATACGAATGATAAATTTGTTGAACTAATCATACAGGATGATATATGGTTTGTATTGTACGATGTGCATGTGAAAATGTTTCGTACAGGGTCATACGAGCAAAACCTTGAACTTTTTCTAAAATCTCTTTATGTTTGTAGAAAATCTCTTCCTTACCTCTTTGAAAATGCTCGAGGGAAGATCTTTAAAGAAGATTTGGTTCTCTTTCAACATTTGGAGAATGTGAAAGGACGACAACTCTCTACCGACACTCAGAGAGTGTGAAATGATGATGTTTCTTTGCCGACACTTGGCGAGTGTGAAGGGATGATGGTTCTCTGCCGGCACTTGGAGAGTGTGTGAGGATGACAATACTCTACTAAAACTTGGAGGATATGAAAGGATGATGGTACTCTGCTACATCGGGGATCAGTGGAAGAGAGGGTAATTGTAAATATTTCTCCGCCTTGCTGTGGTAGAAAAAGGAGAGTCTTTTTGGTAATAGTGTAATACCTGAAGAGGGAGTCTTCAGGGAGTGGACATAGGTCTATTTGGACTGAGCCACTATAAAATTATGTGTTCTTTAATTTTTCCATAATTTTTATTTTCCTGCAATTTATATTTTTGTGGTTGAAAATTTTATTTGCATAAAAAATTAATAAAATGGGTTTTCTTAAATTTTCAAGAGGAATTTTAAAATTACAAATTCACGATACATAATATTATTGATATCTCAAGTAAAAAATAAAATACAAATTTTGGTCAACTCGATTAACAAAGGAAATTCAAAATAAATAAAAATTATTAAAAATTATGTAAATATAAAATATAGATAATTAAATAAATTAAGGTAAATAAATAAAAAATAATTTTTTTAATTAATTTATTTAAAATGTACTTGATTAAAATAAATATGAAAAAATTAATTAACTTTAATAAATAATAAAAATGAGCCTAAGGACTTTATGCATATAAATAACAAAAAAATAAATAATTTAAATAAATATTAAAAATATGCCCAAGGACTCCACACTTGATTTAATAGCTTAAGGAATCAAATGTATTATAATTATGAGCCTATAATATTTTAAATAGGTGCTTGAAGTTGTTGAATTAAATTACCTAAATAAAATGAAGTACTCTATGTAATATATTTGATCCCTTAGGCTAGAACAAATGCATTATAAATATGAGCCTAAAACTTTTTTTTTTTTTTTGAAGATGCCAAAGTAATTTATTAGAAACACATTACAAACAACTAATATCCACCTTTAACAAAGTAAAAATAGAAGGAGGAATATTATTTCAAATGAGAGAATCCAAAAAAAAGAGACCAGAAATAGCTATCTTAGCACACAAATCAGCAACTTTATTACCTTCTCTATGCACATGCTGATAAATAACCTGGCTGAAATCTTTAAGATTGAGGAAATCCTTTGGATCCAAGCTCCCCACATTACTTTCCTCTTTATTCACTGAATTCTAAACAAATTTGATAACATTAAAGCTATCAACCTCAGTTATAATGCCTTTCCAATCATACATCCAATTTTGTATAAAGTTGCTCAGATACGAAACAACAAGAATATCCAAATGAGAGGTTCCAAATCTTCCTCATATTTTTAGAGAGAGAAAGATCGGGTTTTTAGAGAGAGAAATAGAATTTTGAAATTTTGTTTAGCGGTAACGGTCGCTGCCACTGATGGCGGTGGATGATCGCCGGCATTCGGCCGGCGATTGTTCTAAGAGTGACAACAAGTATTCATCTGATCAAGTTGAAGGAATACTGGTGGCAGAATGACTCCTTCATTATCTGAACGTGATTAACAAGGGAGGTGATCATCGAAAATCTTCTTCTGTGACTGTTCTTCTGGATGAAGGCAACTCAGCTTTGAATGTTTATGATAATGACTTGTTGCTTTTGAATTCTACACAGGAAATTCAAAATCCTTTAATAAAATGACAAGGACCTTTGGTAATAAAGGAGGTATTTGTATTATCTCCTAAAGTGATCAAATATGTTGAAGGTAAAGGCAAGGCTGTAATGGATATGGGAGATCTATCTACTCCAAATTCAAAATCTTCTGGTGTTCATTCCGATATTAATGCATCAAATTCAGGAATGAAAATATTTTTGTTAACCAGTTTGGGAACTCGAATGCTATCCCTGGACTATGTCGCAGTGTGATAAATGAAAGTTCCTGAAATCTGGTTAACAATAATTTCCATTCTATTGTGGACAAAAGGAATGTATCAGATGGAGCTACGATGAATGAAGAAATGCCTAAGAAATCTGTAAGCACATCATTAGTAAATCCATGGAGTAACAAACAGTATATAAAATTGGATTTCAATGAGGATGATATTGTCTTGTCTGAAGATGGAAAAGAAGTTAAATTTATTGGAGAAATGGAAGAGATTAACTCTAAAAGATTGTCCAAATCGCTGGTAATTAAAGTATTTGGAAATGATTTACCATCCCATATGGTGGCTTGGGAATTAAGGAAACAATGGAGGAATTTTGGACAATTTCATTTTACTACATTGGGAAGAGGGTGGTTCTTATGCTCATTCTCATCGAAAGAGATGGTAGAAGCAACTCTCTCAGGAGGTCCATTGTTTGTTAACGAACACATAGTGGGTATGGAAAAATGGACACCGGAATTTTCTACTTCTTCTTGTAAGGGACTTTTTTCTCCAATTTGGATTAGAATGCCCCAACTTCCCTTGTAATGTTGGGATGAGAAGAATGTAGCTTGCATTGCTTCAAGAATTAGAAAACCTGTTATGTTAGATGGCAATATGTTTCATTGGGGAAGAATAGAATTTGCTAGAGTTTGTGTAAGAGTTAGAGTTGATCAACCTCTTCTATTAGGTGTATGGGTGGATAGCAAGGCTGGGAGATTTTTCCAAAATGTTGAGTATGAAAAGGTTTCAAACTTATGCTTTGTTTGTGGAAAAATTGGGTATGTGGAGGAAAATTGTGTTCTTAATGTAAAGATTAATAAGAACTTGAATGTTGCTAATAAAAGTTTGGAAGGAAATAGTTTGAATAAGGAACAAGAAGGTAAATCAGAACCTTCATATGGACCTTGGATATTGGTCAACAACAAAAGGAGGAAGAACTTTAAAATTAGCAACAAGCCTATTAAACCAAACACTGTTAGTTTTGTCAAAAAATATGTAGTTCCAATGGCTATTGTTCATGAAGATTGAGAAGAAAATGTTGAAGGCAACTGTAGTTCTGCTATTCAAGAGTCCACTGAAATCTTTGACAATGAACCAGTTCAATTAGAAGATGGGGAAATTGTTGTGGAAGGAGATATAAATCAACAGGTGGAACATAATAGTGCTTTTATGGAACAGAAATTGCATTCCAATAAGAATGATATCAGATCTGATGGAGATCTAGCTCAGGTTGTTTCAAACAACAACAAGGGGAAGGGTTGCTTACGAACTCAGGTAAGTCCTATGGGATTACCTACGAACTCAAGTACTCCCTATCATGATACTCATCTTCAGGAAGGATTAAAAACACAAGATGTCGAAAATCATAAACTTGTTAGCATACCTGATAATGCGGCAGCTGGTAGCATATCAGTAGTAATAGATCCTCTTAAGCACAGCTTGAACAATAAATTCTCTATTCTTCAAAAAGTTGATGAAGATGGTTTTACAAAAACTTATGAAGAAAACACTGTGGTTGCCAGGACAGGAGAAATGCTGCAAGTGGCTGGAAAAATTAAAATAATGAATAATGTTCAAAAAGTTGTGTTGAATACTTGTGCAAACGATAGTGGTTCTAATAATATTCCCAAGTGCAAATTGTCTAAAGAACTCAAGTCTTTATGACCCATTAAATCTAAAGTTCATGGAAGATTGGGAGATGGAGGTAGTAAGAAGAAGGATGGGGGCTACTCCCCAAAAAGAACTTAATGGAATCAATAGCCTTTTGGAATTGTAGAGGGGCAAAGAAGAGAGAAGCCTCTCTATATATGAAGGAAATTATCAAAGATTATAAAGTTTTCTTTGTGGGGTTTGTAGAAACTAAAATCAACTCCTTTGATAAAGCTGAATTTGAAAGGATCATGGGTCCTAATTGGGATTTTTTTATTCTTCCATCGGAAGGGATGTCTGGTGGCATCATGACTTTATGGAGAACTGACTTAGCTTCTTTTTTAGTTATCAAAACTTCAGATCAATGTATTATTGGTGAGCTCAATGTCATTAACAAAGGAACATGGATGATAGCTACTATTTATGGAAGCAAGGAGGCACAGAAGAGGAAATTGGTATGGAATTGTATTCATGAACAATCTCATAGGAAGATTCTAGCTGTCATAGGTGGAGATTTTAACTGTATTTTGTCTCAAAGGGAAAAAAAAGGTGGAAGGAAGTTTCTCTTTTCTCAGGGTCCCTTAGAAATGTTAAAATTCATGAATGATAATGATTATCATGATATTGGAGTGATTGGACCAAATTTTACTTGGTGCAATAATAAGGAGGGAAGTGGAAGAACTCTAGAACGCTTGGATAGGTGCTTATTAAACTCATTGGCTCTTAAAAACATCAAATTTGCGTTGGTTAGACATTTAGCTAGAATAGCTTCAGACCACTGCCCTATTGTACTGAAAATTTTTGAAGTTTCAGTTAAAGTGAAAAGAAACATCAAGTTTGAAGAGGTTTGGTTATCTTTTAAAACTTTGGCACACGTTGTTTCCAAAGGATGGAAAAGGAATTATGTAGGTAATGACATGGAAATTCTTAATAAAAAGTTTAAAAGAACTTTAAATGATTTATTCTATTGGATTAAGAATAAATTGAAAGGTTTTTCTACGAAAAAAGACAGGTTGAAACCTGAAATCTTATTACTACAAGATGAGGAAGCTAGAAATGGATGGTTGGATAAAGAAAAATTATGGCATCTTAGGAGTAATGTTAAAGAATTGAATTTTATTCTCAATTGCGATAGTACTATTAAGAGAGTTGCTATTTGCATGTTTTACATTCTTGCAACTTGTATTATTTTGATGATTTCAAATATTATTATTTTATGTATATATATCTCCTAACAAGTTTTTGGAAGATTTGTTTTTGCTATAGTGTGTACTAACATTTTAGGAAAATCAATTCCAAGCTATGAAGACTTCAAATAAAATTTAGGAAATATTCATTTGTAAATTATAAGTTTTGAATTGAGAGGGAGTGAATGTAATTGAGTGAAAAGTCACAACACACACACTTGGGGGAATAATTTTTGTGAATTGATCGTACGGGACGAACCTAATTCGTACGGGACGATCATGTCAATTAAGCCCTTGGAAGAGCAATGGATCGAACAGGCAGGGAGAAAATTTTTCTAAGTCTTTATCATCAAAGACAAATTTAACATTAATCCCAGGACGAACGTCTCGGGATTCTCATTTTGCACTATTCGTCCAGACGAAATGCATGGTTCATCTCTGGACGAAACTCCCTGTATAAAATCATACATGACAAAGTTAACCTTCATATTTGGATGAAACTCTTAGTATAAAATTGTCCAGGATGAAACTTGTTCGTCCCAGGATGAACCGAACCGACTTACCTTAGTTGGTTACGTCTTGTAGGGATTTGGGAACCGACCTATGCAATAACCATTTCGTACCGGACAAACCTAGTTCGTACGGGACGATAATCTTCCAGGATGATCCAATATACATCAGGATCGTTTTTGACATTTTAAGTAAAATCGTCCGGGGATGATCCATTTCGTGATAACTTGAAAATTTTGCAGTTTTGGACGGTTTTTCTTGTCTCTCCTATATAAGGTCCAATTTTTACTGCCACCAAATATTTTGGCTCATTGATCTTCGTGCTTATTGGAAGAAGAGTTAAGGAGAGAGTTTGAAAGAGCATTCAAAGGAGGATTCCTACCACTGGAGCCAAAGGCTTCACTTGATGTTCAAAGGTAAGATTTCCTTCTTATTTTTTAGATTACTTCACTCTTTTCTTTCTTCCTTCTAGATTTCTTGTGAGGAGATATGTCAAGGAGATCGGGTTCTCTGCCCATACAACGAAAGTGTGAAAGGACAAAGGGTTCTCTTCCCACACTAGGAGAGTGTGAAAGGACGAAGGGTTCTTTTCCCACACTAGGAGAGTGTGAAAGGACAAAGGGTTGTCTGCCCACACTAGAAGAGTGTGAAAGGATGGACGGTTCTCTGCCAACATTAGGGATAGTATAAAAGGATGATGGTTCTCTGTCGCACCGGGTAGTGGTGGAAAGAGTGTTTGTGAAGGCTTCTCCACCTTGCTGTGGGTGCAAAAGAAGAGACACTATTGGTATTAGTGCAATACTCAGAGGGTGCATCTGGGGAGTGGATATAGGTCTAGTTTAGACCGAACTACTATAAATTCTGTGTTGTTTATTTTTACTGCTTTTTATTTTCTACATTTTTTTTGTTTAAAAAGTTATGGTTAAAAAACTTTTTATAAAAATTCATTAAAGTTTATTTTCGTTTCAACTTATCTAAAAGAAGGATAATTTTTAAAATACCAATTCACCCCCCTCTTGGTAGCTTTGGGACATTAACTTAGGTTTAACAACCTATTCACTAGACTCAACAAGTGGTATCAGAGCTTTGTTTCAAAATCATAAGTTTAAACTACTTTTTGATTAACGTAGATGGCTACATTTGGAAACCGAAACACACCTGAGGGTTACTCTATTACTAGACCTCCACTGTTTGACAATATACCTTTTGATTTTTGGAAAACACGCATGTCTACTTTCTTACAATCACTTGATTATCGTATGTGGATCTTAGTCCAGGAAGTATATACAAAACCAACTAGGTTAGTTGATGGAGTTAGAGTTGAAACACCTTTTGCAGACTGGACTGTAGAAGAATGTGACATAGCACAATTAAACGCTAAATGTTTGAATAGTTTCTTTTGTGCCTTAAAATCTAAAGATTACATGCTGGTTTCCACTTGCAAAAGTGGAAAGTACATATGGGATAGACTTTGTATAACATATGAGGGGACTAATGAGGTTATACAATCTAGGCTTAATATCTTGTTACATGATTATGAACTGTTTTGTATGAAACCTAATGATTCTATTTCTGATATGTACACAAGATTTACTCAAATAGTCATCTCTTTGCATGCACTTGGTAGGGAACTAACGAATGCTGAAATGGTTAATAAGATTCTTCGTTGTTTACCTACTACTTATGATGCTAAAATTATTGCAATTACAGAGTCTAATGATCTAAACATTTATTCAATTGACAATCTTCTTGGTTCACTTATTGCTTATGAGGAAGGAGTTAGCCAAAGAAAGATTGATGCAGGTGAACCACGAAAAGAAAAAAACATAGCACTAAAAGTGGAAAAGTCTGAGAGTGAACACTCACAACCTAAGGATGAAGACGACATTGCATTAATGACTACACAGTTTAGAAGCTTTCTGAAAAGGAAACAAAAGAGATGCCAGTAATGGAATAGAGATAAATTTAATAGAAATGACAAGGTTTCTAATGAAGTAATATGCTATGAATGCAGGAAACCTGGTCATATTAAAATTGATTGCCCAAAACTCAGTCACTCCTAGCAAGGAGAAGGTAGAGGAGAAACCAATTGTAAAGAAGGGCAAGAAGAAGTTTCAAAGAGCTTTTTGGGCGAACTCAGCTTCAGATTCATCAGAGACTAAAAAGAAAGAAGAAGTCATCAATCTTTGCTTGATGGCAGATGGTCTTGATTTGTTAGATCAAGAAGAGGTAAGTGACTTAACTTATAATGAATTATTTGAAATTTCTGAACACATACATGATGCATATAAGAAAATAAAGAAAATGCATGCTAGTCTAAGTTTAAAATTTGAAGAACTTCAAAAGGAGCATGAACTCCTTAGGAAAGATCATGCCTTAATTGATGACAACCACATGAAACTACTTGATGAATTTGATGACTTGAATAAAGATCATAAGATTTTAGAATCAGCCTATTTTGAACTTGAAAAAGAATTTAAAAATTTTTGGAAGATATGAACTCATTCTATAAATTAAAAATAAATTCTCTCGAGGATAATTGGATACCCCCCAAACTTGAAGATTTTACAAATCCTAAATTTTATACTAAATATATGGAATCCCTTTGAAGACAAACAAATGGTAAAAGACTTAGGAATCCTTTTCCTAATGTTAAATATAATAATTGTGGATTGCTAGGACATATAGCTCACACCTGTACCTTGAAGATGAAAACTAATTTGGTGTGGAGATCTAAGATGCATAAACCTAGACATATCATATATGCAACTGATTATAAATTGCCTAAAGGTGAACCCAAACTTATTTGGGTTCCCAGGTCTAACATTTGATATTTTTGCAGGGTCGCTCTCACACAAGACCTCATGAGAGCATATGGTACCTGGACAGCGGATGTTCAAAGCAAATGTCTGGAGATACTGCTCAATTCATAACACTGGAAGCCAGGAGTGGTGGCAAGGTTACACTTGGAGATAATACCACAAAGAAGGTGGTTGGATCAGGTATGATTGGAAATCATAAAAAAAAATTATAGACAATGTGTTATTGGTTGAAGGCTTAAAGCATAATTTGTTAAGTATAAGTCAGCTATGTGATAAGGGTTATAGTGTAAAATTTTTTCCTACTAGCTGCATATTAAGTCTAAATCGTAAAGATGTTTTAAATGAAAAAAGGGTAAACAATGTTTATATGCTAGATTTAAATTGCATTCAAACTCCTATTGCTTTTTATTTAAAAACTATTTCTGATGAGTCATGGCTTTGGTATAGGAGACTTTATCATTCTAGCATGAAAAATCTTTGGAGGATTACCCAAAAAAATTTAGTAAGAGGTATACCAAAACTAGACTTTACTGAGGACCACCTTTGTGATGCATGTCAATTAGGAAAGTAGGTGAAGTCCTCTTTTCAGTCAAATAAGGATCTTAGGACTAGTAAACCATTGGAAATTTTACACATGGATTTTTTTGGACCAGTTGGAGCTGTGAGTCTAGGAGGGAAGGTATACGGATTTGTAATTGTGGATGATTACTCAAGATTCACTTGGGTTAGATTTCTATTTCATAAGACTGAATCATTTGAGGAATTTAGAAATTTTTTGACTTGGATTCAAAGAAAATTAGAGTGAGAAATTATTTTTATATAAAGTGATCATGGAGGAGAATTTGATAATGAGAGATTTGAAGATTTTTGTAAGGAGAAAAAAATTAATCACAACTTTTCTGCACCTAGAACCCCTCAACAGAATGGGGTAGTCGAAAGGAAAAATAGAACATTAATAGAAGCCGCCCGAGCAATGTTGGTTGAATACTCACTTCCTAGATATTTTTGGGATGAGGTGGTTAGCACTGCATGTTATGTTCTGAATAGGGTTAATGTAAGATCTAAATTAAATAAAACACCATATGAGTTGCTAAAAGGTAGAACACCTAATTTGTCTCATTTGCATGTTTTTGGTGGCAAGGTGTTCATTCATAATAATGGAAAATCTGCCTAAGGAAAATTTGATCAAAAATCAGATGAAGGAATTTTTGTTGGATACTCAAGTGTTGGAAAATCTTATAGGGTATTTAATAAAAGAACTTTAGTAATTGAAGAGACCACAGATGTTGTATTTGATGAATCTAAAAATTTGGAAGAGCTAAATGTTATTGAAGATGAGATTGAGGATAACTCCCAAAAGATTGATATGATAAACTTGGAAGAAAATGTGGAAGAGAATTTGGAGAGAGATAACCCTTTGCCTAAAGATTTGAGATTTTCTAAAAACCAGCCAATGGAATTTATTATAGGTGAACCAAGTGAGAGTGTTAGAACTAGGAGTGGATTAAATAAGGAAGTCAATCATTCTGCCTTTATTTCAACTATAGAACCCACTAATATTGATCAAGCACTTTTAGATGAATTTTGGATATTGGCCATGTAAGAAGAGTTGAATCAATTTGTAAGAAATAAAGTTTGGGAATTAACTTCAAGGCCAAAAGATCAAAGTATTGTTGAAACTAAGTGGGTATTCAAAAATAAAATGAATGACGCAAGTGTAGTCATTAGAAATAAGGCTAGATTAGTTGCTAAGGGGTATAATCAGATTGAAGGGAATGATTTTGAAGAGACTTTTGCCCATGTAGCCAGACTTGAAGCAATTAGGGTTTTGCTAGCCTTTGCCTGTTTTAAATGATTCAAATTATATCAAATGGATGTGAAAAGTGCCTTCTTAAATGGTGTAATTGAAGAAGATGTTTTTGTAGAATAACCACCAGGTTTTGAAAATTCAAAATACCCAAATAATATTTTCAAATTGAAAAAGGCATTATATGGATTAAAACAGGCACCTAGGGCTTGGTATGAGAGGTTAAGCACCTTCCTACTTCAAAAATCTTTTGAAAAAGGAAGTGTGGATACAACTCTCTTTTTGAAGAAATTTGAAAAGGATATACTCATTGTTCAAATTTATGTGGATGATATCATTTTTGGTTCTTCAAATAAAAATCTTTGTAATGATTTTTCTAAAACAATGAGTAGTGAATTTGAGATGAGTCAAATGGGAGACTTAAATTACTTTTGAGGCTTTAGCATTAAGTAACTTGAGGAAGGTACATTTCTTACCAATCTAAATACGTTAATGACATCCTCAAAAAATATGAAATGGACAATGCTAAACCTGTTGGTACACCAATGAGTTCCTCAGTTCAGTTGGATAAGGACCTTAAGGGAAAATCTATTGATCAAAAGAAATTTAGAGGGATTATTGGATCTTTACTTTACTTGACTACTAGCCGACCCGATATCATATTTAGTGTTTGCTTGTGTGCTAGATTTCAATCAGATCCAAAAGAGTCACATTTGACAGCAGTGAAAAGGATTTTAAAATATTTGCTAGGAACTCAAAACTTAGGAATTTGGTATCCTAGGTTTAGCTCTTCATTTGAAATTATTGGTTATTCATATTATGAATTTGCAGGATGTAGGGTGGATAGAAAAAGTACTTCTGGAACATGTCAATTCATTGAAAATTCATTAGTTTCATGATCTAGTAGAAAACAAAATTTAATGGCCCTATATACTGCAGAAGCTGAATACATTGCCTTAGGAAGTTGTGTGGCACAAGTACTTTGGTTAAAACAATAGTTGATTGATTTTGGATTAACTATAGGTACTATGCCAATTTATTGTGCTAATATTAGTGCTATCTGCATTTCTAAAAATCCTATTCAACATTCAAGAACCAAACACATTGACATAATGCATTATTTCATAAGGGATCATGTATCTAAGGGAGAAATTGAACTTACCCATATTCAACTGAAAATCAACTTGCAGACATTTTTACAAAACCTTTAGCCTTTGATACTTTCAGTACATTAAGAACTAGGCTTGGATTGACTGATTCAAATGCTTAGATAAAAATGTTTTTCTGCAACATTGATATTTTTTTTTATTTTGTTTTGTTTTGTGTTCATTGTGTTTTCTAGTTTGTTTTTGTTATATTTTCTCGTTAAGAAGGTCTGTGTTTAAGTATTGTCTTATTTGTTTTTATTCATTTTTATTTTGAGTGTGAAAATGTAAATTTGTGGTCATCATCGTCCGGGATGAAAATGCTTCGTATGGGACGATTTGTGAAGTATGACAAAGTGTGTGATGTTGAACCATTTTAAGAGCAATTTTAATGTAATTCATCTGTACAATCATCACGATCGTCCAGGATGAAATATTTTTCAAGCGACAGGATGAGTGAATGTAGCAGTTGAATGGATAAGATAGCTTTTAATATGAACTTCGTCCGTACAAACCTTTGGTTCGTCCAGACGAACACATGTCGGTTCATAGTGGGAGACGTTTTTCAACTGCCATTAAAACGAATTGAATTTCTGATCGTCCGGATGAATACGTGTTTGTCTGTACAATCATTTTGGTCAAAAGCTTGTGCGAAAGGACGCTTCATAAGTTGTGTGTTTATGAAAAGCTATTTTCTTTTTGACTCATTCGTTCGTCCATACAAAATTTTTTCGTACTGGACGAATTGAATTTGTACGGGACGAACGAAAATTTTGTCTGGTACGAACAACCATTTTTTCCATAAATTGATGGCATTTTTAACTGAATAGTCGCTTTCACACATCTCTTTCAAACCTTTCTTTTCTTAAGACCTTTCAATGGCAAGTTCTAGCAAGAGCCAATAGTCTTTGACTAAGGGTCCACCAAGAAACACTTCTAAGAATTTTTTTTCTTAAGCCAATGAAGAATTCTATGCTAGGTTTGTCTCCGCGAAAATTATCCCATCTAGAGTTCTTCTACATGAACAATTAACTTTTAAGGTAATGCACTTGTTTGCCTCTACTCAATTTGGTTTAATCCTCACTTTAGTACACTTTACAACAGAAAAACCTTTCATTATTTTTTGGCAAACATGTCGTTCAACTCCGACCATTCCGTCATCAGTTCCTTTAATTTCAATACGAAAATTGAAATCACCAAGGCTGACCTTGGTATCTTCCTAAACATAAGGACAGAAGGATTAAGAGCACACACCTCAACCACCACAAATTTTGATTGGACTGAAGTTAATTGTGTGATTAGAGGAGTAAAAGTTAAGGATCATTTGCCTAAAGTAGCAACTTTAGTTCGTGATGCCCGAATCATCCAGCACATACTAAGAACTTCCATTATACCTAAAGCAGGTGAAAGAGTCAACATCACTCCTCTTCTTTCTACTGTTACCTATATGATAATGACCAGACAACCTATAGATGAGGCCCAACTCCTAATTTACTACATTTATTGTCTCTCTGAAATTGGTCATGTTGATCATAAAAGAAAGAAGAACATAGCCTTAGGACATCTGATTTTCTATATTTTGGAAAAGAAGTATGATCTGATTCATCCAGTACAAGATTTTGAAGAACCACTCTACTACAACGATACATCCTTTAGAGCTATCTTCAATAAGGAAGAGCCTAGCAAAACTCATATTGTTCTGAGTGAAACAGAAGAAGAAACTGAACATTCACATACTATTGAACCAAATTATCAGGATTTGGTTCAAAGATTTGACAATTTAGATGCTCATTTTGATCAAAAGCTTGATCAAATTAGAACTCATTTGCAGCAGCAGGATATTCAGTACAATTAAGATATGGGATTAATGCTTGATCAGATAAATGCAATAAATTCCAACATGTTTATGATGACTAGTTACTTCAACTTCTTTGGTGCAGCACCACCTCCTCCTCCTCCAAATCAGAGTCCATCTGAATGATTGTTGTGTTTGTTCAGTATTTCTTTGTTGTTTATGTGTTTGTTATGTGTTTATGTGGTTTATGTGTTTAGTGATTTCTTTTAGATTGTTGTATTTCTCTTGTTTTTGTTGTGTTTTTATTGATATCTTGAACTTAAAATTGTAAAATCTTTATTCGATATTAATATATGTTCCAATGTTTTGTTGTTTAAGTATTTTAAACATGTGTGTTAGACTTTATGATATTCATTATTTTTTAATTTTTATAGTGCTTTAACCTAAATTATAAATTAAAATTAATTTCATTAGAAAATCTAATTATTCTAAATTTAAGTGATGCTTATAACTTGATATTATTAGGATTTTCAATTTCATGTCTCTTAATTAGACTACATTATCTTTAATATTATTATTGTAATTTAGATGTTTTCTTATTTTATATTTCTCTTTTCAAATAGTATTTATGAACTTAATTTTTTTTGAAATTTTAGATTATTGATTTCGGAAAGAATTCAATTATTCTTGAAAATTGTACAAATGTAAAAAAATCAAAAGTATTGCACAAACATTTGCAATTAGAAAAAGAGGCACAAAATAAGGCCAAAGTAAAAAGATGCACAAAAATGTGCCATAAAATTGAAAAAGATGCACAAAAATGTGCCATGAAATTGAAAAAGATGCGCAAAGCGCCACATGTGGTAGTTAATTCCTTCCGGACTCTTTTAATCTCTTAATTCAAATTGATCTTATGTTCATTTATACTTGACATTGAAATTTGAAATATAAAATTTTTTATTCATCCTTAGTGCAATGATTTTCTTTATCTTAATGTCTAAATTAACTCATGTCTTTGATAAATTCTTTTCATTATCTATGTTATATCACTTCTTAAATTATATGAAGTTCTATGATTTATCTAATGTTTTAATTTTATTTGCATGCCTTATTTCAATCACTTTCAAGATTAAATTATCAAATGAATTTCATACTTCTGCTTACATTTCAAGACTTCTTTTCTTCTTCACTTTTTGTTGTTGTAAAAAGGGGAGAAATTATATGTTTGTTTTGTTTGATTTGTTTATTTTTTTTTTTTTTTATATCCCTTTTATATTTGTCATTATTGTAGTTGTGTGTTTTGTATGTGTCTTGTTTTGTATAAAATTTTTTAAAAATAAAAGTTGTGTGTTTTGTATGTTTCTTGTTTTGTATACAAATTTTGCAAAATAAAAGTTGTGTGTTTTGTATGTTTCTTGTTTTGTATACAATTTTTGAAAAATTAATTTTTTTAATAAATTTATGTCCCCTTATTTTTCATGTATTCATCAATTCAGTGGGAGTTTAGGATATTCTTAGAATTTGAAATCCTACAAACAATAATTATTTTGCCATCATCAAAAGGGGGAGATTGTTAAGAGAGTTGCTATTTGCATGTTTTACATTTCTTGCAACTTATATTATTTTGATGATTTCAAATATTATTGTTTTATGTATATATATCTCCTAACACTTTTTTGGAAGATTTATTTTTGCTCTGGTGTGTACTGACATTTTAGAAAAATGAACTCCAAGCTATGAAGACTTCAAATCAAATTCAGCAAATATTCATTTGTAAATTATAAGTTTTGAATTGAGAGGGAGTGATTGTAATTGAGTGAAAAATCATAACACACACACTTGGAGAAAAAATTTTTGTGAACTGATCATACGGGACGAACCTAGTTCGTATGAGACGATCATGTCAATTAAGTCCGCGGAAGAGCAATGGATCGAACAGGAAGGGAGAGAATTTTCTTAAGTCCTAATCGTCCAGGACAAATTTAACATTCATCCCAAGATGAACGTCTCGGGATTCTCACTTTGCACTGTTCGTCCAGACGAAATGCATGGTTCGTCTCTAAACAAAACTCTATGTATAAAATCGTAAAGAATGAAATTAACCTTTGTCTCTGGATGAAACTCTCTGTATAAAATTGTCTAGAACGAAACTTGTTCATCCCAGAACGAACCGAACCGACTTACCGTAATTGGTTACGTCCTGCAGGGATTTGGGAACCGACCTATGTAATAATCGTTTTGTAGAGGACGAACCTAGTTCGTACGGGATGATAAGTGTGTACGAACATAGTTCGTACCAATATACATCAGGATCATTTCTGACACTTTAAGTAAAATCGTCCGGGACGATCCACGATCGTACAGGACGATCCATTTCATGATAACTTGAAAATTTTGTAGTTTTAGATGGTTTTTCTTGTCTCTCCTATATAAGGTCCAATTTTTACTGCTAGCAAATCTTTTTGCTCATTGATCATCGTGCTTTTTGGAAGAAGAGTTAAGGAGAGAGTGTGAAAGAGCATTAAAAGGAGGATTCCTACCACTGGAGCGTGAAGGCTTCACTTGATGTTCAAAGGTAAGATTTCATACTTGTTTTTTAGATTACTTCACTCTTTTCTTTCTTCCTTTTATATTTCTTGTGAGGAGATCTATCAAGGAGATCGGCTTCTCTGTCCACACTAGGAGAGTGCAAAAGGATGAAGGGTTCTCTGCCCACACTAGGAGAGTGTGAAAGGATGAAGGGTTCTCTGCCCACACTAGGAGAGTGTGAAAGGATGAAGGGTTCTTTGCCAACACTAGGGATATTATAAAAGGACGACGGTTCTCTGCCGCACCGGGTAGTGGTGGAAAGAGTGTTTGTAAAGGCTTCTCCGCCTTGTTGTGGGTGCAAAAGGAGAGACACTATTGGTATTATTGCAATACTCAGAGGGCGTCTCTGGGGAGTTGATGTAGGTCGGGTTTAGACAGAACCACTATAAATCTTGTGTCATTTATTTTTACTGTTTTTTATTTTCTGCATTTATTTTTTATTTAAAAAGTTGTGGTTGATAAACTTTTTATAAAAATTCATTAAAATTTATTTTCGGTTCAAGTTATCTAAAAGAGGGATAATTTTTATAATACCAATTCACCCCCCCCCCCCTCTTGGTAGCTTAGGGACATTAACTTAGGTTTAACAACCTATTCACTAGACTCAACAAGTACTTGGTGGAAGCAAAGAGCAAAAGTGAAGTGGATAATGGAAGGAGATTCAAACACAAAATTCTTTCACGCCTTTGCCAATGCAAGAAGAAATGCTAATTGGATCACTCAGGTAAAGAAGGAAGATGGCTTACTCGAGGATCCTAAAGAAGTTGAAGAGATTTTTTTCAAATTCTTTCAGGCTAAGTGGAAGGATAGAGATTGTAGTATGATAAATTGGCCAAAACCGTGGAAGGTCTTATAAGAGAAATAAAAGATTCTTTTGAGAAATGAACTTTCAATTAGTGAAGTCAAGGAGGCTGTTATGATGTTAGGGAACAACAAAGCTCCGGGTTATGACGGATTTTCTCATTCCTTCTTCAAAAGCTTTTGGGATATCATAGGGGAAGATGTGTATAAAGCTGTAAGTTATTTCTTCCTTACTGGTAATATGAGTAAAGAATTCAAAGACACTTTGGTGGTTCACATACCAAAGTCCTCTAATCCATTAACTCATTCCAACTTTAGGCCAATAAGTCTTTGTAACTCTATTTATAAAATTATGGCCAAGGTTATTCGCAATAGAATGTTATTGGTTATTCCAAAGATCATTTCTGAATGGAAAGTAGCCTTTGCAAAAGGAAGATCTATCTCTGATCATATCCTATTAGCTCAAGAAATATTCAATAAAATGAGACATTCAAAAGACAGCAAGGGGTTGATAGCCATCAAGTTGGACATGGAGCAAGCATACGATAGTATGTGTTGGGCCACCTTGAAGAAGATGATGATGGAGTTGGAATCCCTAATAGATTTCTTGGACTTATTTTGGACTGCATTTCCACACCCAAATTCTCTATATTAATCAATGGTACAAGATCAGATTGGATTGAAGGAAGATGTGGTTTTCGGCAAGGATGCCCACTCTCTCCCTTTTTATTTATTATTTGTTCCCAGCTTCTAACAAATAATTTTTATAGTGAAGGAGTTAATTTGGGTATCAAAATCTGCTCTAAAGCTCCAAGAATTTCTCATCTTATGTATGTAGATGACGTATTATTGTTTACAAACACAAAACAAAACAATGTTAGAAAAATGAAAGGCATCTTGGAGGATTACTGCCAATGGACCGGACAGAGTATAAATCAATAAAAATCTTCCTTGATCTTTGGCAACTCTGTTTTGAGGAGAACGAAAAAGAGAATTTCAAAGTTGTTTGCTTTTAAGGTGGTAAAAGAACTTGATTACCTGGGAATCAAATTGGATTTAAGAAGATTAAAGAAGGAGGATTTGCAAATGCTATTGGATAAATCTATTAAAAAGATTAATGAATGGGGGAATAGATTTATTTCATTAGCTGGTAAATTATGTTTGGTAAATTCTGTAATTCTTTCACTGTCTATTTTCCTACTTTCTCACTCTCTTGTCCCATTGAAAATATTAAATGAGTTAGAGAAATGCTGTAGAGAATTCATCTGGAATAAAATGAATTTGAGCCACGGATTATATTTTGTATCTTGGGATTTGCTTTGTACGCCTAAGCATAATGGAGGATGGGGTCTCCAATCAACTATTACAAGAATCGGTCACCTCAGAGCAAAGTTTGCATGGAGTTTAATTGAAAATCCAAATACGTTATTAAATAGAAATCTCATTGCTAAGTATGGTGAAAAATGGTGGAACAAGGAAGAATCTAAATGTGGCTCAAACACGTGGAAAATCATTATCAGTGGTTGGAAAGTGCTAAAGTAGTTTGTTAGATGGAGAATAACAAATAGTTCAAACATCAATGTTTTAAAAGACGTATGGTTGCTGGATAAAAATTTGCTTCAATGGCCAACATTTGTGAAATGCTTTGAAGATGAAAATTTTACTCTTGATCATTTTATAGATAATGGAAATTGGGATGTAAGGAATCTTGAATTCTGCATCGGTGATGAGCTGGTAAGGATTATTACATGTATGCAGATTTGCAATTATAATAATCATGATCAAATGGAGTTAAAACTACAGTTTTCTGGTAAGTCTTTATCAGCATTAATTATTGAAGACAGACTAAATTCCAATGCTACAGAAAATACATATACTTGGATTCACAAGCTCAAATTAAATGCTCAAGTTGAGCTTTTTGTATGGAGGTTATGCAGGAATGCTATTCTTACAGAAGAGTTCCTTTTTAGAAAGAAAATTTCAGGTAATCATCTTTGTCCTATGGGATGTGGTGAGATTGAAGATCAGTTTCATATAACTACCACTTGTTTAACAATGATAAAAGTTTCCAAAGTATTAAGAGGATGGGGTTTAAAAGTTCCAGAATTTTGCAATTGGTCACATTTTCTACTTGAAATCAGTAGATTAACCATACATGATATTATAACAGCAAGGTTATATACAATACTTATTTGGACGGTGTGGAATAATAGATGCAAAATTAAACACGGCAAAACTGGAAATAGTATTGTTATGTTAGCTATCTCTGTTTTAAGCTATTTTAGCTCATCAAGGATTGGGATTTATTGCTCAGATCACTGGGATGCTTATTGATCTAAAGGACTTCTCTTAGATTATTGGCATCCTGCTCCACCTGATTGGTTAAAAATGAACCTTGATGCATCTCTTAAAGGAAACTATATAGCTGGTGTTGGTGGCGTAGTAAGAGATGACAAAGGTAGATTTATCTATGCTTTTGGAAGGAAAAAAACACATTGGGACAGTGCAAAATTGGAACTTTTGGCATTCAAAGCATTCAAAAAAATCTGTAAAAATTGGAGACAAGATATTAAAGGCATCATAGTGGAAGGAGATAATAAGAATGTTCTTCTATTTCTTCAACAATTGTATAGCAAACCGAAGAATTATTGTAAGAACGTAGAAGATGATGATCTTTTATTCTTGGGTAACTTCAATAATGTCATCTTTAGTTATGTTAAAAGAAATTGTAATAAGTTAGTTGATTATTGTGCTAACTTAGCTTTATCTTTAAACTTTGATTGGGATTTATTTCTTATGGACAACCTTCCTTCTTACTTTGTTAAATTGGTAAAGGAAGAAAGTGAAAGATGGTTGGTCTCGCAATAGCTTGTATCTAGGCTTTTTCTTGGTGCTTTTTATATTATTGCTACTTAGCATTTCTCCAAAAAAAAATGAGAGCAGTCCCAATAAACCAAGCTGATCTCAAAAGCACTTATAAACCTCCCTTTCATGTCACGTAGAATGCCACCAACTCCTGCCATATTTGAATTAGATAAAGAGGCATTCAAGTTTTCTTTGAGCCATCCCGAAGGAGGGGGATACCAAGATTTATAAGACAGCTTTAGAAGCTGATTAGAATCCCATCTTTTCTTGATGTGAACAAAATAAAAAGATGCATAAGCAAAGTTAACTGTAGACGTAGCTATATAACAATCACAATCCTCCAAGCCACCTTGAATAGCCTTATTCCTGCTCTGCCAACATAAAAAAACAATCGAGCAATACAAATTGCCCAAT
>NW_021319479.1:67506-67943 GCF_001605985.2 Dendrobium catenatum
GATCGTATCAATCATCCTTAATTACTCCCTTGATTTCCTGATCAATTAAGGCATAATTTGGTAATTTCGTCCAGGCCGATCCGGTAATCGTCCTGGCCGATAATTTAAAATATAGTATGCCTAAACTGTCTAAGGCGGCTATCTCTTTCTATTTTGAGCTTATCGTCCTGGCCGATACACGTATCGTCCAGGCCGATAGGTTAATGTCGGCTGCCTTAATTAAGAATCCTTAATTGGACTTTCTGTTTTAAGCCGATCGTCCAGGGCGATATTAAAATCGGCCAGGCCGATGTGGGTAAAAACAGAAATTCTAAGTCTCTCAAGTGTGTGTGTGAAGGGTTACTTAGTATCAGTCTTTTTGGCCATTACAAGTAGACTCAAAAGGTGAAAAATAAAATTGCAGACTGACTCAACCCTAACCTACGCAATCCTGAACT
>NW_021319479.1:68043-80642 GCF_001605985.2 Dendrobium catenatum
TTTTGCTTTAAGTATGGATGGATAATTTCAATTTTTAAATATCTGAGATTTTTTGGATTTTGGATTTCTAGAGTATTTGGGTGGAGCTTTGGATTTTTGGATTTTGATGGACATTTGGGTGGCATTATAAAAATATTTGGAATGGACCCCTTCGGTTGAGATGTTCATTCAACACGACCATCATCGGGGTGTTTGAGGTCATTTCCATTTGTTGATTGAACCTTGTCAACTCAGACAAACAATATTGACTGAGTATCGGGTTTCATAGGCTTCATGCCTTTGCTTGTGAATTTTCTTGATTGTAGGCCTTGAAGGCCTAATATGGATGTATAAGATACATATTCCGGACGACTTCATGGCCGTATATTTATCCAATGGTTTGAACCATCTTATTTGCTTACTTAGGAGGATCGGGTTTCTCGTAGGCTTAGTGCCTTTGATCAATGAATTCTCTTGATTGTAGGCCTTGAATGTCTAATATGAATGTATTGAAACAAATACATCGATCCCCACAACCATGTATTTATTTGAAGGTTCGAACCCTGTCGACTTTTATTGATCAGTATAGAAGGGTCAGGCTCGAACTAGAATTCACTTGTTGACCCGCGCAGCATCCCTAGACGTCACGTGTGTACCAATAACATGCTCGCCGGGGCCCATGCGGGTGATTTTTATATTGATTTAGATGTACCTCATTGTGTACCTATGTGTATACAATTTATGGTGCACGTGTAGGGGTACTTTGAAATATTTGTAGACGCCTTCTGTCTGCTTGTATGAGTATTGCAGATCCGGTGGCGTTGCATTGTAGATTGTGGACGCCTTCTATCTGCTTTCATGGATGTTGCAGATCTGGTGGCATTGCATTGTAGATTGTGGACGCCTTCTGTCTGTTTTCATGGATGTTGCAGATCCGGTGGCATTGCATTGTAGATTGTGGACGCCTTCTGTCTGCTTTCATGGATGTTGCAGATCCAGTGGCGTACGTCTTGATGTTGCTTCCCCCTTTCTCATTCACCGGGGAAGTTATTTTCTTGAAATTCGGAGTCAATGACTGCTGATTTGGAAAGAACTCCTTTCAGGATCTTCGGTGTAGCGGACCGTTATTTTTTGGTATTTGTAGACATCAGAACTGTTTTCTTCCTAAGGATGAAACAAGGAAGAAACTTTGGAACACCAGGAAATTTAGTTCTAATTTGTTTGAACTTTCCTCCCTTCTGCCAGGAGGTGTCCTTTCTCATACATCGGGTTGTCTTTGTACCCGGTACACTAACAGCACTTTGATCACCACTGTCATAAGTGATATCCGTACTTGTGTCCACAGCGGTTCATCGTACATACGATATACCCGCTGTTGTTATCCACAAGCGACTTGTACATATTTACGGGAACCCATTGTAGCCACTACGAGCTCCTAGAACTGTTCGTAGGAGACCCATTGTTGCCTACATCATGCCCACCTGTCACCAATCTCAGGTGGTTTGATGATTGCACTTGCTTGTAAGGGGCAGCTCTTTGACGATTGATCTCCAATGTCGCCTTCTCAATCAACAGGCGCTTATAAGGATTGTCGTAGGAGATTCCAACAGTACGTAGGAGTACTCGTATATTTTGCAGCCATTCATTATTCTCGTAGGTACGATGCTCCCGATCTCGTAAGGACTGTTGTAAAAGTCCACTACATTCTTTGTTTATACGTGTTGAGGTTGTAGTGTACTTGAGTCCAAGTCTGAGTTCCAATGTACAAGTTCAAATCTTTTGTTCAGAGTCTTGTTCATCTCATTTGATATCCAAATCAAATGCAAGACCGAGTCCATTGTTATTCTTAAAAGTTCAGGTTCTTCATTATTCATGTTGAGCTTGGATCCAGTTTGAGTTCAGAATATAAGTTTAAGTGACTTTGGTTCAGGATCTTCTGAAGTCCTTGCAAGTTCAGTTTCACATTCAGATTGACTTGAATTTGGTTCCAACTTTGACTTTATTTCATTTGGCCTTTTTATTAGTCACTTGAGTTTTGTTCTGATTTAGGTCCCAAGTCTGGACACTGGAGTGTGAAGCTAGTTTTCAGAGATTAAAGGATTGTTTGACTTCTGCTCCAGTGTTAGCACTTCCATCTGGTACAAAAGGATTTCAGGTATTCAGTGATGCTTCACTGAAAGGTTTAGGTTGTATTCTGATGCAACATGGTCAGGTAATAGCTTATGCCTCAAGACAGTTGAAACCACATGAAAAGAATTACCCGACGCATGATTTGGAATTGGCTATTATTGTATTTACTTTGAAGATTTGGCGTCATTACTTGTATGACGTCAGATTTGAGATCTTCACGGATCATAAGAGTTTGAAGTACATATTCACTCAGAATGATCTGAATTTGAGGCAAAGAAGATGGCTTGAGTTGATCAAGGACTATGATCTGACGATTCAGTATCAGCCTGGTAAGGCTAATGTGGTAGCAGACGCTCTAAGCAAAAAATCCTCTGTACTATCATGTGTTCAGCTCACTTCTGATAAGTATCTGATACGAGACATGAAAAGATTACAACTGGAGGTGATTTCCTCTACTGGTTCAGATTCGGATATGTTGACTCAGATGAACATTCAATCTTCTTTGGAAGAGTATTCTTGAAGCTCAGAAGTAAGACTCTGAATATTTGAAGTTAATTGATCAGATCAAATCTGGTAAGAAACCTGAACTACGAATTTCTGATTCTGGTATCATTTTCTATAAGAATAGACTGTGAGTTCCAATGTTTGGAGATCTGAGGAAAGAGATTCTGCACGAATCTCATTATTCAGGCTATACCATTCATCCAAGAAGTGGTAAGATGTACGGAGATATGAAAAGCTTGTTTTGGTGGCCTGAAATGAAAAAGAACATAGTAGAATTTGTTTCGAAATGCGAAGTCTGTCAGTTAGTGAAGGCAGAGCATCAGCGACCAGGAGGTCTTTTGCAGTCGTTGTCTATCCCTGGGTGAAAGTGTGAGGAGGTAACGATGGATTTTGCTATGGGTTTTCCTCAATCAAGACAAGAGCATGATGTTATTTGGGTGATTGTTGATCGATTGACGAAGTCTGCACATTTTCTCCCGATCAGACAGACGGATCCGGTGGATAAGTTAGCTCAGCTATATGTTAAAGAAATTGTCAGATTTCATGGTATGCCAAAAGTGATTGATCTGATCAAGATTGACGATTTACTTCCAAACTTTGGAAAGGTATTCAGCAAGGATTTGGTACGAAGTAGCATTTCAGTACGGCTTTTCATCCGCAAACTGATGGACAGTCTGATAGGACAATTAAGGTACTAGAAGATCTTTTGAAGTTATTATTTTGAATTTTAGAGGCAGTTGGAAAGATAATATCCCATTGATAGAATTTGCATACAATAACAGTTATCAGTCCAATATTGGTATGACACCTTACGAAGCACCTTACGAAGCTCTGTATGGTCGAAAGTATAGAACACCTTTGACTCTGACTGAGGTGAGAGATAGACAAGAATGGGTTCAACTTTTGTGGATGAAACTGTTATGAAAATCAATTTGATTAAGGAAAGATTGAAAGCTGCATAAGACTGACAACAGAAGTATTACAATCAGAAGCACAGATTTGTAGAATTTCAAGTTGGTGACTTTATGCATGTCAAAGTCAGTCCGATGAAAGGCGTCAGCAGATTTGGAAAAGTGAGCAAACTCAGTCCAAGGTATGTCGGACCTTTTGAAATCATCGAAAGGATTGAAAATTCTGCTTATAGGTTATTATCTGATCAAATGTCTGATATACATAATGTGTTTCACGTATCCTCTTTGAGAAAGTGGATATCTGATTCTGGAAAGAAACTTTATGCTGATGATGTGGAGATTCAGGAAAATCTGCAGTACAAGGAAGAGCCTGAAAAGATTTTGGCTTCTGATGTGCGAAAGTTAAGAAGTAAACATATTCCGATGGTTAAGATTCAGTGGAAACATAGAACAGCAAGATAGGCTACTTGGGAGGAGTCGGATATGAGACAGTTATATCCGAGTCTGTTCTGACTCAATTTTGTTTTGAGAATGTCGAGGACGACATTGTTCTGAAGGTGGGGAGATTGTGAAACCCGATTTTCCTTCCAAGTTCGTCCAGGACGATCAGTTCAAAACCTGAGGGAAGAGAGGTTCGTCCCAGGACGAATTTAGGTTCGTCAGGATGAAATTTGTCCAGAGAGCAAGTCGTCCAGGTATGATAACAAATTCGTCTGAACGAATTTTGTCCAGAGGAGAAATCATCCCGAGACGAATAGGAATCGTCCCGTACGATCCTATTTTGTATGTATCTGTTTGAGATCTTTTTGAAGAGAGAGAAAGCTGAGGAGAGAGAAAATCGAAGGAAAAAAGAAAGAAAAGTGGATTTTGGGAAACTTCAGTCCGTTTTCGTCCGTCGCCATAGTTGGAAAAGTTGATCGACTCGAGGTAAAGCACATTCCGCCTTTCTCAATTTTCATAAATGTGAATTTTGACGACTTTTCTGTTTCGAATTTTGTTTTCGTTAGCGAACATCTGGTTTCATTTCATGCTAATAAATATTTTACCGCGTAATTTTTGGTATGTTTTTGAGATGATGATTTTGCATGTTTTGAGTATTTTCTGAAAGATTTTCACCGGATATTTTGAATTATGCGGAGTTTTTATCAAATAGCGAATTATTTGGATGTTAAAAATATTTTCCTCAGTACAATGAAAGTCTTGAAATGATGTTTTCTGCTATCTGTGGTAATTTGGTAAATTTCTGAATGGTGAATTCTGTGGAATTTCCATATACTGTCGTTATGTCGCTGACGATTTTTCTGACGAAATCTGATTTCTGAATTTGATGATTTGATGTGTTTGTATGCTATCAAGGGAGGCATAAGGGGCCAGAATTTTTTGAGATTCTGTATGTGTCAGGGAAGGGAGTTATAAGGGGCTAGAATCCTTTAAGATTCTGTCAGGGTCCGAGAATCTGAATTCTGAAAATAAGTTATGATCTGATAATTCTGTATCTCTGATATGTTCTGGTGCTGTAAGCACAAGGGAGGCATAAGGGGCCAGAATCCAATCCATTGAGATTCTGTCTGTGTCAGAGAAGGGAGGCATAAGGGGCCAGAATCCGTTGAGATTCTGTCAGGGTCCGGGAATCTGATCTGATATGTGATATGTGATCTGATCTGTTTTGACAATGTGCTTTATGATTTGTACGATTTTGTTTGTTCTGTGATTTGAAGATAATTCAGATTTGAAATCTGATTTGAAGAATTCTTCTATATCAGTGATTTGAATATTCTGTTAATCAAGTATCTGTATCCTGTCTAATTATACGATTTTCTGTACGATTATCTGAATTCTGTACGGCTACTTTTCTGATGTATTGTGGATGTGAGTTTTTGGAGATTTTGATTGGCTGGTATAGTCTTGCTGAGCTGTTAGCTCATTCTTGTTATCTGCGTGATTTTTAGGTTCTGGGAAAGAGGTCTTGGACTAGCCGTTCAGTGTTTGATCTGGGATTAGGTATTTTGTACTTTTGATTTTTGTACAGTCATGACTTTTCTGTTCTGTTTTTTCTGTTGGTAGCCATGCACTGTAATATATATGATTATTTTGATGAAAGAAAGAAGAAAATTTTAGATGAATTTCTGTATATTTGGATGTTTATAGTAGCTCTGTATTTTCTGTGTGTCTGTTTATTGGAAGAAAGTCTGAAAGCAAATTTCAAAGCTAGATCCTGGATTAATCCGTCGTGACCCGACGCGAAGGGATTCGTTCCGGTCAGGTTGGGTCGTGACAGTTATAGACTCTGGTCTAATTAGTCAAAGGATGTAATCAACCCAATCTTAACAAAGGATCCTTACCGACAGGCATGCGGTGCTTCATCTAATGTACGTTATAGACTTAGGGTGGATGTTTATCGAAGGAAATAAATTTAAATCAAACTTAGCTAACATAGAACATTGCACCATATCAAGTGCACCATATGATTCATTACTCTAGGTTTTTTTTTTATATATTGGAAAACTTGGGGGCTCTCGTCATGACCGTAATTTAATAATGTCATTTTATAGCAAAAACAACTGATCGAATGACCTCTATAATAACTATTTACTTGTGATACTATTTAGCATCAAAACCACTAGTCAAAGAACACTTTTTACGTCCTTATTGACGAGAAATCATTTGAGAATAAATCGTAATGATGTATTCAACAAGAAATTGGCTCTTTATGAGGATGTTAATTGAATTTGTCATCCTCGACACATGGTAGCAGATGATGGATGTATTTTGTTTTATGTTTTAGGTGGTAGATTTCACTTGAAATATTCATAAATTGACAAATATTATATTTTTTATATTTCATCAAAGTTTAAGCCCCAAATCGTTAAATTTAGAATTTAGTAGGCATTTTAAAAGATATAAGCGCCTATGGTTGATATTTGCTTTTATTGTGACAATCATCATGGTATTTGAATGACTTTATTTCTGTTATTTGAGCATTGTTAACTTTATTTCTGTTATTTGAACATTGTTAACTTTATCTACTTGCTAACAAAGGATTGGAATAGTGCATTTTTGCAAACTACTATATGAGCAATGAACTTGAGAGTTTGTATTTTGTTCATAAAAGACAATGAAGGTCTAATACAAACTTAAAATAAAATATTTTTTGCAGATTTCATAAACTTATGTTCATTTGCGAAAATAGACTTGGTGCACTATATAGAATTTATATTTATAAGATGAATAAAATTTAAATTCATTATTTATTTCAACTTCAGCAATATTTTTGGACCTCAAATTAAAGAGTTTGACGTATTTGATTAAAGCACAGGCGATTTATCTTAGCACTTCAACATATCATTTGGATAACATGCATGTTTTTTAATGCATTTGTATAATACACTTGCATCTTTTGCTGCATTTGCGCAATACACTCACACATTTTTCAATATAATTGCGCACTTATTGGTGCAGCTACATGATGTAGGTGCACAATTTTTTATGCAATTGCATGGCATATTTATAAGCTTTTCAATTTATATGCATCTACACAATGCACTTGTATGTTTTTTTTTATGCATTCACATATTGTTCAATGTATTTACAAACTTTTCGATGTGCCTATGTGATATACTTGCACATTTTTTTATGTATTTTTACAAAATATTCGCATACTTTTAAATGTACTTGTATGCTTTAAATGCAATTGCATAGTATAGGTGCATGCTTCCCAATATTTTTACATGATGTATTTGTGTGTTTTTTGAGCGATGTACAATTCTCAAAGCAACTGCATGCTTCTCAAGATGGTTGTGCATTTCTCAAAAGAATGACTTACTACTCGAGGCAAGCTAAATTCTTCTCTAAGCAACAACATACTTCTTGAGACAACAACATATTTTTTGAGGTGACAGCGCGCTTTTTGAGCTAGTGGTGCCTTCTTGAAGTGACACGCTTCTTGAGATGTTGCATTTAAATTTGATTGTTACATTTCAATGTGCATAGGATTTAAAAATATTCAAATCTTTTGTTTATTTATGCAAGCATTTATCATTGAAATGCACACAAATTTTTTATTTTTATTTTAACACATGCATTATATCCGCTTACATGCATATACTGCATAGACAATGATGCACAAGGCAAAAAGGAATATTTTGAATACATTAAGATGTGATATTTTCATCTGTTGTGTTTGTAATTTTGCACAATGGGTCCCACAGGAAATCATTCCACCCTCATATTGAGAAGTGATGCCTACACATTTTTGTACTCAAATCACAAAGTTTTGAGAGTTCATTTATTCAAGAGAATTCTAGGAGCAAAGAGGAAAATATGTTAGAGCTCGTTGGCGGGCTATTGAGTTAATTACAAGTCTCCTGTAAAGTTCATTATCAACCTAATGCTCATTTCTTGTTTTGTAATTTTGTTTTTTATTTGGTTATATTTTATTCAAATAAAAGGAAATTTAATGTTCTATTCCATATAAGTTCTTTCAATCTAAATTTCAACAGTCTTTCGACGTCAACCCCCCCCCAAACTTCGGAGGTGCATTCGAAGGTGCCAGGCCTTTCCACCACACATAAAAAATCATGCATGATCGATGTCGTGTGACACCATGATCAAGGAATCTTCTATCCCATCATGTTTTAAAAAGCGCACATAGTTCTTCACCTACATGAGCAAAAATGCAAATGCAAGTGCACTTATTTTACAATTTTTTCCCCCCCATTAGACTAATGCGCACAGGCACTTAATTTTAAAATTTCATATTATACCTTACACACAAAGTAGCAACAACAAATATTAACCGAGTGTGAGGATGAGATTGCAAGAGCAAAAACACTTCTTCTTTTTTATATTTTAATATATTATTTATAGAAAAAAAGAGAGAGAGAGAAGAGGAAGAAAGAAAAAGGGAGGAAAGAGAGAAAGAGAATGAGAGAAAGAAAGAAATATTTCTCTTTCTCTATTTAGAGAGAGAGAAAGAGGGTGAGTTAATAGATAGAGTGGGTGCGGTAGATAGAGAAGTTAGAGGGATTGAAGAAGATCGAAATAGGGTGAAAGACAGCATAGAGAGAGGAAGGAGAGATGAGCAAGAGGGAGAGAGAATTTGGAGGTAGTTGTCTAGCACTAGGGTCGACGGCAACGCTGAGGTCGTCAACGGCTAGAGTTCAAAGGGGAAGAGATCGAGGGTGGTCGGAGGAAGTCAATTAGGAGGAGTTGTTGATGGAGTGGAGTAGGGAGGCCAAGCGACTAGGTTTGGTTTGGGAAGTGAAGGATGGGGATGTGGTAAGTTGTGGTACAACAGTTAAAACTAGCTGCAGATAGTTCAATGTCAGGCACATGGAAAGCTATGAAAAGGGAGAGGAGACAGGCAAGCAAGAAAAAGAAGGAGAAGGCTAGGTTGACTGGTGTGACTGGTGGTTTAGTCTAGGGCAAGAAGGATGGGAGCATGGGAGATGAGCTCGAGATTTTCCAAGGTGTTCTGAGAAGGAACAGAAAGCACAATTCATGTGACGGAGAAAAGGAATGGAGACGGGTTGCTAAGCGTTGTGGGAGACTATTGGAAAAAAGAAGCATTATATTTTTTTCATCAATTTAGAAGATATGGATGATACAGGGCGGCCCACCGATGTTACAGTGCAGAAACCAAGACTTAGAGATGTTTGCAATAGGATAGGAATTTAATAGGATTTTTTTAAAATAATATAAATATTAACACATTAAAGACAAACTGTTAATTTTAAATATTTTGAAACAAGTTATTTGAGTGATCGATTCTCTCCCGAAGATTTTTATTATCAATATGCTCGAATTTCATGTTATTACCTCATGTGTAAGCAAAATTTGTATTTTGCCTTTGTATGGCAATTTAAGCAATATGGTTGTCCCTTCAAGATAATTTCAACGTTCTGGATGCATCAGCACAATCAATTTTGTGCATGAGAGATATTTGAGCCACTTTTGTGTGAAGTAACGCACATCGTGTCATTTTCATCATGATTGATGGAATTGATCACGGGAGGTGCTTCATTTAGTATATAAGACATTTTTAGTCTGTTTGCATAACTTTTTTCTCGAACAAATAGTGTTTGTATGACTTTTGCATGATGTTGCATATGTATCCCATCGTTTTCATTGTGTTTGATCAAATTGATTGCGTGGGTCTTTCTTTAGTGATTTCAACGCTCTAGATGTGTCTAGAGTCCATTTTGCTAGCGAGCAACATCTAGGAGATTTTGATCTCAATCAAGGCATTTTGTCATTTCTTACGATGTTATGTCAATCAATTGACATTCACATTGCACTTGTTCAAATCAAATTTGAAACATATACAAAGGTCAACATAGGCTTCAACATGAAACATGTAGCTTATAATAGACATTATTTTCAGTTATGTAGCCCTTTGAATTGTGCAATGTCAACGAGAGCCGATGGCCGCAAAGATGTGCTATGTTATTAAAAAACAAGTACCAATTGATAATTAATTGTTATTACGAGAAATACAAATTATTTTGCAAAGATCAAAGAGCTCAACTGTAAATTACATCTTAACAAAGTTTTGAATAAAATAATGAACTCAAAAGAATTTGTTTTTGTCCAACTCTACTATCCATTGAGTCCTCGTCTTTCAAAACTAGTTGGAACACTCAAGGCACCACCTAATGTTCATACCATAACGTCCAATATTTATTTAAACAGCCATATGGTGGATCATGGACAACTGACAAGAGCATTTTATTAATGAAAAAGTTGCACTATAAGATAACATGACATAAAATATTTATAGGATAACATGGCTTAAGATATTTCCGAAGAATGTAGACAGGGACAAAAAGACATGGGCATGAGAAACTACCCGGAAAGTTTGACGATTATAGCATAGGGATGCAAGGAAAGATATATGAGCATGCATCCTACATTCAAAATAACAAGAAGGTTGCATTTATCAAACCTTCAGCTCAAATACAAGAATAAATTCTTATTGAGCCAATTTGGGTGAACCATTATCAATAAACTAATATGAAAGTACTCGGAAGGAAAATAGAGGTAGAAGGTCAAATGAATATAAGTAAAAATAATTTATGCAAAATGGATTTAACATCACAAACAATAACCAATAGGAATGACTGGAGAATGAGAATTCATAAGGCTAACTCCAGAACTAATGATGATGATGGTGGTTGAAGAGGTGGTGGTGGTAACTATCATATCCATATGATCATTTTCATCATGTAACTCTGCCATTAATTCCTAAAGCTATTTCTTCACGATTGTGAAAAGAATAATATGTCTGTGGAGAGCTCATTTTGCACTTCGCTTTGGAGCATTGAGAAACTGTGAAACAACGATGCATCATTCACATGTTTCTTCACAGAAAAGATCAATTTAAATACAAAATCACCATACTTTCTATATAGGTAGTTTTACAAACATGAAATCAGCTTTATTAGTCAATTGCTTCTCGCATGATTTGATTAAACCCTCAGTATTTGCCACAAGAAAAGTCCTCGCCAAAACTTCGCAGCTATTATCAAGATACACATCAAATACAGCCAGTGGGGTTAACAATCTCATTTTATTTTATTATTTTTAACTGTGTAGATTTGAAATAAAGAGAGCCACGTGATCCTTGCCAAAAAATCTCTATCTGCTGAGAAATTCTTTTATGATAGTAGCAATTTTGAAGCTTATCAATAGTCCCAGGCAATCAAAACTACCAATACTGTGGGATAAAGTCCTATGGCTGTATGGTTGTACTTCAAGTCAAAATACAGGGAAAGGATAAACTTTTAGTCATTCTTCTTAAGGTTAATGATCTCAACATCAGTCTTCATTGCTTAAGGATCAACCGCATGTAAATTCATAAAACAACAGCATTAGAAACTAGCTAAAAATGTGCATTTGTATTTTAGTTGTTTTTTTAACATTCTAGAATAAGGTAAATTTTAGACGTTTATAGTAACAGGCAACACAACATGGTAAAGGAACATAAAAGAGAGAACCTGATCCCGTCCCTCCAGCAATGGAATGACAAAGAACGAAACCCTCAAGACTGTCACTACCATCAGCTTCTCTATCAACCATATCCATGATATCATCTACCACTTGTTCTCCCTGGTTTAAATAGCAAATAAGAAATCAGCTGGACTGAAGAAAGCACGTTGCAGTGAAAGCATGCCATTAAAAGGAGATTCTACTTTACAATACCAAATATCTTATACCATATGTATAAATTAAGGATTTCTTATGTTTCCATGTCAGACTTGATGCCTCCTTTAACAAAGTGTAGCTATTGTTTTTCATTTTTTACTATCACCTAAATTTAAGTTCCAAATGATTAAACACGGTTCAATAATACTAGAAAACATGCTTGCATAGAAAATTCACCAGGGACACATTCAACTTCCGGTGTTTCACTATGATCAATTGCATGCTTTATGTTCACTCTATGCATTCACATTGAAGTGGAGTGACGGTACAAATGTAAGATATTTTTGGGTTTATCAGTTAAAAATGATGAAGAGCACGTGCTAAACTTTTTAGCGCTGGAAAAAAATAATGTTCCCAAAGCTGTCTTTTATTAACAAGGCAATACAAAAACTAGGCCAGTGGGCTAATAAGAAGATAAACTCCTTGATGAAGAATTGCTATTGAATCAGAATTTTGTTACACTAAAGAGGACAAAGAGCTGTATATGAATTGTGTTCACCACACTCATCAATTGGACAGACCAAAAACTACTTTTATCCAACAGCCATATGGTAAGAATACAATTATCAATATGTAAAATGTATACTGAGTTAAAAGGGGCTAAATCTGGACGGGAAATTTTCCTATAATGAGCCATTAGAAAAAGGCTAGCAACAGGAAATAACAAAGAATAAGCCTCAATACTGACGTTTGCTCATAATTAAAAATTCTTTTAAATGAAAATGTCTTGACCAACCTGGGCAAAGCCCCACTAGGCACATTAATTTCCAGCGCCGCCACTCTCATGATCTGAGAGAAATATGTTCTCATGATTGGAGAGATTTCTGTTATTCACCATTTTGTATTTGATGGATTAACCTTGTTCAAGGTCTA
>NW_021319479.1:85969-88511 GCF_001605985.2 Dendrobium catenatum
GAAACAAAGATCAAAAGTGTCTTGGTTGGACGCAAGTGATACTAATTCCAAGTTTTTTCACTCCTATGCATCGGCCAGAAGAAGCAGCAACTGGATTAAACATGTTAAAGACAGCAACGGGTTGCTTGTTGAAGGTAAAGAGTTGGTGGAGAAAATTTTTCTTTAGTTTTTTCATAAGAAGTGGGAAAAATGTGGCTACTGTTTAGATGACTGGCCTGCTTTGAACTCATAGCTATCTTTCTCAGAAAGAGATTTCTTAAGCAAAGGATTCTCTATGGAAGAATTGGAGCAGGTGGTTAAAAATTTAAAAGGCAATATATCACGAGGTATGGATGGTATTACCTATTCTTTAAATAAAAACTGTTGGTCGATTAATGATGATGATGTGTGGTTGGCTATCAAATTTTTTTTTTTAATCTTAGTGAAATGTGTCCGGTTTGAAAAGAAACAAATGTGGTGTTACTTCCAAAGACTAGCAATCCTTGCTTGCCATCTCATTACCATCCTATTAGCCTTCATAATTCTATTTACAAAGTGGTTGCTAGCATGCTGCTAAATAGGTTCAGTGGTCTTCTTCCTAAGTTGATTTCGGGAATTCAATTTGCCTTTGTTAAAAATAGATCAATGTCTGAGCAGTTCTTGCTTGCTTAAGAGATTTTCTATAGAATGAGATTCTCTAGAGCAAAAAAAGGCATGGTGACTTTGAAAATTGATATGGAGCAAGCATATGATATTATGTGTTGGGATATTTTAGGGAAAGTGCTTGAGAGGGATGGTTTTCCTGAGATTTTTTCAAATCTCATTTTGGAGTGTGTAAAGAATCCTAAACTCTCTATTATGATAAATGGAACAAATTCAGATTGGATTGTAGGTAGTAAAGGATTCCGACAAGGGTTTCCACTCTCTCCTTATCTTTTCATTTTGTGTTCTCAACTGTTATCTGATGCTTTTGATCTGTATGGAATGGGTGTGGGAGTTAAAGTGGATCCGGCTGCTCCTTTCATTTCTCACTTAATGTATGCAGATGATGTGATGGTTTTTTTTATGCTAGCTGGTCTATTTTAAAAATAACTAAGAGAATCCTCTTTGATTATTGCAAGTGAACTGGATAGAAAACTAACTTGTTGAAGTCCTCTATCTTGTTTGGTAAAGCTGTGAGGAAGAGTAGAGCCTGTAAATTGGTTAAAAAAAAGGGGCTTCGGGAAGGTAAATGAGATAGATTACCTTGGGGTGAAATTGGTGTTGAGGAGAAAGGTTCTTTCAGATTTCTAGAATCTTATGGCCAAAGCTAGTAGTAAACTGAATATGTGGGGAAATTGATTTGTCTCTAAAGCAGGAAAGCTTACTTTGATTAAATCTTTCTTTCTTACTCTACCACTTTTTTTAGCAGCTCACTCACTCATTCCTATGAGGATTTTAAATGATTTTGATAGAATGTGCAGAAATTATTTGTGTCACAGCAACAATGGTGAATTAGGCCTTCACTATGTTGCTTGGAATGTGATGTGTTTGCCTAAATTGAAGGGTGGATGGGGTTTACATTCTGCTGTTGATAAGATTGGACCTCTGAAAGCCAGGTTTTTTTGGAATCTCATCTCAAATCTGAATTCTATGCTTAACAGTCTTCAAATGCCAGATATGGGAATGATCATTCGAATGTGGATAGGAGGAGATGTTATTCTCCTTCTTGGAAAATTATTTTACAAGGTTCTGAAGCATTACTTCCAGTCATCAAATGGAGCATTGGGACTGGATCAAGCATCAGAATTCTGAAGGATATTTGGATCATGGATAGGAGGATTAAAAAATGGCCAATGTATGTGGATAGCTCTATTTTGGAGGAAGATAAAGTATCTGATCATATCAAAGAGGGTGCTTGGGATGTGGAAAAACAAAATTGTAAATTTGGTGCTATGCTGGTAGAGCTTATACTTCAAACTCCTATTAATGATGAATTGAATGGAAATCATGCAGAACTGTTGTATAGTTTTTCTAGTAAAACTATAGCTGCTCTGGCTACAGAAAATTTATATGTGGAGGCGTTAGATGATGACTATCTAAGTTGGTTGAAAAAGGTAAAATTGAGGCCTAGAGTTTAATTTTTCTGGTGGAGACTGAAAATCGGTTACATTCCTTCCAAGACTTTTTTATTCTGTAGAAGATTCGCTAATTATGAGAATTGCCTGAGAGGATGTCCAACTATTGAAGATGGTTATAATGTGGCTGTTAAATGTGAGAAATTGATTCAAGTTTTTGTTGTACTTGCTAAGTGGGGTTATTTTTTCCCTGCGATTAATTCTTTTGACAATTGTTTGTTGATTATACAACAGTGTTCTCGTTAGAATCCATTATTGGGAAATTTGTATTGCTCGATTGTTTTTTTATGTTGGCAGAGCAGGAATAAGGCTATTCAAGGTGGCTTGGAGGATTGTGATTCTTATATAGCTACATCTACAGTTAACTTTGCTTATGTATCTTTTTATTTTGTTCACATCAAGAAAAGATGGTGTTGCAAACCTATTTTCATGTCTTATGTTTTGAT
>NW_021319479.1:88611-96010 GCF_001605985.2 Dendrobium catenatum
TTTTCAAACTTAAATTTTCGAATCCCGCTCTGATACTACTTGAAAGTTTTATAGGGATGTTAAGCCCTATGAACTTAGTCCCACGCTAACCAAGAGGGGGGAGAATTGGTATTTTAAAAATTTCTTTTCACAAAGAACAAAAATCACATAAACCAAAATCACACCACAAGAAAAATAAATGGGGAAATTAAAAGTGCGAAAGAAAGAAACAAGAACACAGAGACTTATAGTGGTTCGGTCAACTTGACCTGCGTCCACTCCTTGGAGGAACCCTCCAAGTATTGCACTACAAACGTGACCCTGCTTTAGCCCCCACGGCTAGGCGGAGAAGCCCTCACAAAGAACCTCTTTTTGCCACCCCGGAAAGGCAGAGAACCTATCTCCTTTTGCTTCCTCCTGAAGCTGGTAGAGAACCACAACCAGATGCTGACTCCTTACCTCTACCGACCCTTCCACGGACGAGAAACTCTAGACTAAGAAGAAGCATAGCGATCCTTCAAGCAACCCTTGTGAATCCCCTCACAAGCACCCCCTCACAAGATCCTCTCTCTCTCTCCCTCTTTCTCTTTCTCTCCTCAAGGCCTTCTCAGGTCAAGGTAGCAACAAAAAGGTTGTTCAAAATGTTGAACAAGAGCTCTTAAATAGAAGAGCTTCAAAGGAGCTTATTAATTGCAAGTTGCCGACTATATCGTCAAGGCTGAAATGGACATCGGCCTGGCCGATCAGTACAAAACTCAGAAGATCGGCCTGGGCATCGCCCTCTTTTGGGTATTGGACGATTGAAAATTGGCTTAATCGTCCTGGCCGATCAGTTTAAATTAGAGAAAAATCGTCCTGAGCATCGCCATGTTTTCAAGCTGGCCGATCCTGATCATCCAGAAGTAACTATGGTTTTTGAATAGATCATCCTGGCCGATCCTGCGATCGTCCAGGATGATATGATCGTATCAATCATCCTTAATTACTCCCTTGATTTCCTGATCAATTAAGGCATAATTTGTGATTATCGTCCAGGCCAATCAATGATCGTCCTGGCTAATTATTTAAAAGTATAGTATACCTTAATTGTCTATGGCGGTAACTTCTTTCTATTTTGAGCATATTATCCTAGCCGATACATGTATTGTCCAGGATGATCTGTTAATGAAGGCTGCTTTAATTAAGAATCCTTAATTAGACTTTCTATTTTAAGACTGATCGGCCAGGACAATGTAAATATCGTCCTAGCCGATATGTGTAAAAATAGAAATTCTAAGTCTCTCAAGAGTGTGTGTAGGGTTACTTAGCATCACTCTCTTTGACCATTTATAAATAGACTCAAGAAGAGAAAAAACCAAGTACAGACTGACTCAACCCTAGACCTACGCAATCTTGAACTGGCTTCATCTGCTCGTCCGATCTTCGATTCCTGAAAAAGTTAGAAGTAATAGGCAGTCCAAGAGAATCAATAGTGTTTGTCAATCATCAAAACATAAGTGATGAAAATAGATTGGCAACAAAACATAGAACCCAGCCCATACTGAGCATGGTAAGATGAAACGTGCCATATTGTGCCCACTGTCTTCTAAGTTCCATGCTAATAATCGACAATGGAGCCTCTCCTCAAAGATTTTGATGACCAAAGAGTTGCTAAGTCTCTTTGCATTTTCCAACTCATTCTTCTCATGCAATTTAATAGACTTCCTATCTTCAGAAAGGAATAAACCAAGCTGTAGGTCTTCAACTGGTATGTTTTCTCTTTTCTTCCAAGCATTCATTTGAACAGCATCAGTAATTTGTTCAGAAATTTGAACAGCTTCATCTCCTCCACTCATTTCTGATGATTCCACTTCTCTTACCTTAAGTAAGTCACATAATTGAACTTTGTTTTGCATCACAGGTGCCATATTTTTAACACCATCATCTGGACCCTCTTTCAGGATTGTTGTTTCATTTTCTTTAGAAGGGATAGTGTCTTCTCCATTGATACAAGTCACCTTATCTTCAAGATTCATAATAGATTTTCCATCAATAGAAACTATTTTCTCAATCAAAGGTCTATTAGAAGGGGATGCTTCATGACCTTCACCAAACATCTTGGCTGTTCCAGTTTTGATCTTCTTGAACTCATTCTCCAGAATAACATTCTTTCCTTTGCCAACTACTTCAGGTTCCTTATTCTCCAGATAACCACCTTTGTTGATGACCAAACTTGTGCCTCTTCCTTTGGATTTTTTGATATGGCTTAGGCTAGATTTTCCATCGCCGAAAGCTAGTGGTGAAGCCAAAAATGATCTAAAAGAGGATATCAAAGCCCTGGATGAAGGACGATGATCATCCTGTTTTCCTCTGGCCATTGGATGCCGGCGAGCATCAGCCGCCATCTGATCTTTGTTATTCTCGTGAAGATCATAATATGAAAAATCCAGTGAATTCCAACGTTCTCTTAGACGTTCTCTCTCGAACTTTTTTTTTTTAAATTGTATTTCTCTGGAAGAAAAGTTAGTCTTGGTAAAATCTGCATTTCTTTCTCTACCAATGTTTTTATCTTCTCTTTCATTAGTACATTTGGGTATACTCAAAGAGTTTGACAAGATGTGTAGAGGATTCTTATAGAATAAAAAGAATGGAGGTGCAGGATTGCATTATGTTTCTTGGGAATTATTTTGCAAACCAAAAAATGATGGTGGTCGTGGTTTGTTCTCGACGGTCTCCAAGGTAGGACCTCTTCAAGCAAAGTTTTCTTGGGATTTTGTCATGAAATCTGATTCTTTTCTTTACCAAATTCTGAGAAGTAAATATGTAGGCAATATATGGACTGATCCGGTAAAAAATGCTTGTTCTCCAACATGGAAAATTATTACCATGGGAGCTTTATATCTTAGAAACATTGTTAGATGGAATGTTTTTAACAAAAATTCTATTAATTGGATGCTTGATTCTTGGATTCTATTCAAATATTTATCAAAATGGCCGACATTTGTGAACATCTAGGAAACATTAAACTTCAGTCTAAGTTCTTTCATTGTGGAAAGAGAGTGGAGTTTGAATCAGCTCCAGATTTTCTTTGGGAAGCATTTGGTGGAGCTTATTTTACAAATTTCGATTGATGCTGGAAGTATAACAGATCACATGGAGATGAAGTTAAAGAATTTAGGTAAATCTATAGCTGCCCTGTCATTTGAAGCAGTAATGGATCATAATGAAGAGATTGCTCATTGGATGTGGATGAAGAAAATAAAATTGAGACCGAGAATTGAATTATTCTGGTGGAGACTTTACAATGAAGCTATACCATCTAATGCCTTTTTGTTAAAGAGGAGATTAAGAAACTTTTCTGGTTGTCCGAGAGGTTATAATGAAGAAGAAAATAGCTGCCACATTGCTGGGAGATGTGCTAAACTTCTGAACGTAATTCATCTCCTTAACAGTTGGGGCTTCCAAGTACCTGTGCTTGAAGATTTTAAAGCTTGCTTGGACATTTTATAGAGGTATGCTGGTATGAACTCTTTAATTGCAAATATATATTGTACATCTACATTCCTTGTTTGGAAAAGTAGATGTAAGTTGGTACATGGAGGTGTAGATGATATGGACAATGTTATAGCAGCTAATGCTTTATCTATGGCTACAGTGAGCAACCTTATTAATCTTTCCCCGGACAACTGGGATGTCAACCAACGAAAGCTTTCTTTATCTTAACATCCTCCTCCACCTGGGTGGATAAAGATCAATATTTATGCTTCACTTAAAAGTAATAACATGGCTGGGATTGGAGGCGTGGTAAGGGATTACAAAGAAAGATTTTTATTAGCATTTGGAGCCCAATACTTACATTAGGACATAGCGCAAGTGGAGTTAAAGGCTGTGTATTATTTAAAGAATATTATGCAAGATTGGATGTGTGAAGCTCAAGGTGTGATTATAGAAGGTGACAACTTCATTATTATAAAACTTCTTCAATTAACTTTAAAGAATTGGAAGAATTGAAGAGAATTTGGGTTTTTTTACAAGATTTTAACCAGGTCTTGTTTTCTTTATGTACTAGAGTTTGTAAAAAATTAGCGAATGTTTGTGCTAATTTGGCTTTAGAAAGGTCTTTTATTTGGTATGATCTTAGTGGTGTAGATATTCCTCCTTCTTTTCTATTTTGCTTGAAGGAGGAATGTGATTCTTTAGATTTTATTTGAGTAAGTTGTAATTACTTTTCTATTTTGATTTTTAATGCATATAAGCATTTTCCTTCAAAAAAAAGTAATTCCTAAGCTCATTAAGTTCTAGGCTCATATGATAGAAGCTCTGGGTTTCTAGTGAGACAAAGTGATTCTTGATTTTTTTATTTGATCTTTCTTGTGGATTTCTGCTGTTCTTCCGCTCATGGCAGGAGGGCCTCCGACTGACCGCAGAGTTATTGTGGTCCGTTAGCCTTAGATATGAGATGGTGGTAATCTTCGTTCTGATCGTCGGTGGGGAGATGAAGGTCCTCTGGTTTTTAAAGACTCGAAGATTCCTGTGTTAAAATCTTGTTCTCCTTTGAGGAGGCTTCTCCTTCAAATTTTAATATCATTGTTAAGAGGTTTGGAGTTGTGGATGATATGGATGGTATAGAGATTAATAGTAATGAGATGGATCCTTCAAATGTTTGTTATTTTGGACAAGAAGAATCTAAGGAGTTGCACTTTGACAAGGACGAGGTTTTTCTAAAGAATCATTGGATTAAGCCGCAGAATATCAAGATCAATTTTGAGAAAGACTCATCTATTCTTTCTGAGAATGGGTTAGCAGTGAAGTTATTTGAATCAAATATTAAAGCCAATTCAGATAAATTTCATTTTTGAATAGTTATGAAGGTGTTTGGGAGTAATGTATCGGTGTAGATGATTGCTCGAGAGTTGCGTAGATAGTGGATGAAATTTGGTAAATTTCATCTAACCATTCTTGGGCTAGGTTGGGTGCTATATCCATTCTTCTCTTTTGAAGCCCTGGATAGTGTTTTATAGGGTGGTCCCTGGTTTGTCATGTTGTTAGTATGGATAGGTGGCGCACTTATTTTGCTATGATCTCTTTAAAAGGTTTGACATCTCCATCTTGGGTTAGGATGTTGTATTTACCGTTGTATTGTTGGGATGAAGTTAACATTACTAGGATTGCCTTTATGGTGGGAGCTCCTTTTTTTATTGATGGAAATATGTTCCAGGGGACATAGAGAGTTTGCTTGTGTTTGTGTTCGTATGGAATTGTATAAGAAATTTTCTTTGGGCGTTTAGGTGGAAGAAGTGGGAGGCTGATTCAGAAGCACAAATATGAGAAAATTTCAACATTGTGCTATTGTTGTGGTAAAATTGGACATCAGGAAAAAGAATTTGAGCAGAGGTTGGTTGCAAGGGGAATACGTAAAGAAGAGAAGGTTAAGGAGGTGAACATAAAGGAGATCAATGTTCCAAACAAGTTTGTGGAAGTTGATACTTCTTATGGGATGTGGTTTCATGTAAATCGAGGTAGAAGAAAGTTTGTTAATTATTTTAGAACTAAATTTTAGAAGCAATCCATTCCAAATAAGAAGCAGACAATTTTTGAATTGATCCATAAAAGCAGAAAGGATTGTTGCGAAGGGGTTGAGTGTAAGGGTCCTCAACCTAAAAGTATACAAGAAGCGGCTACAATTGTTCAAAATACTCTGATTGGTATAGAGATGGAATCTAGTGAGACGATTGATACTATTGTTGGTTTTGGGGATCAGCCAAATCAGGTTTGTAATGATGATATTCCAATTAATGTTAATAAATTTAAGTTGCTGGATAGTGGAAGAAGTTGCTAACGTGAACCAGTTGACGAATGGTTTCACTGTGGAAGACTTACGTGAGGAGGGCGAAATATGTGACAAGGAGGTAGATATATCCAGAAACTTAGAGAAAGAGATGGAAAATGTTTCAGTCAATACGAAGTTCAAGCTACATGAATATTTGAGATCGTTGGGTAATGTCAATGTGCTGTCAAAGAATAGGAAATATGAATTGTTAAAGAAGAAAAGTGGTGGGACTATTCCCTCACCTTCTTCAAAATGACGTCTATAATTTTCTGGAACTGTCAAAGGGATATAAAGAAAGAAGAAACTCGATATTTGAAGGAGATTGTGGATGAGCATGACTCTGTTTTTGTTGGTCTTGTAGAGACTTAGATATCTTCCATAGATTATATGGATGTTAATTTGTTGATAGGTAATAAGTGGGAGTGCTTTCAAGTCTCGTTAGATGGGCTCTCTGGTAGCATTTTGGTTTGTTGAAGATTGGAAGTTGCTTCTTTTTCAATGGTTTTCTCCTCTTCTCAGGTGGTTGTTGGTGAGCTAAGCATTAATAATATGGATACTTGGTTGGTGGCTGCAATTTATGGTAGCTGTGATGTGGTTTGTAGAAGACAGCTTTGGTGCAATTTGGAAATGTTTGCAGATAATTCTCTTCCTTCTATTATGGGAGGGGACTTCAAATGTGTTATTTCTCAAGAAGATAAAAGAGGTGGTAAGAAGTTTGTCTTATCACAAGGTGCTCAAGATATGCAAGCTTTTATGAACAATTGTGATCTTTTATTAAGAATTTTAGAAAGATTGGATCATTATTTTATTAATTCCAATGCTTTAAAAAAACTTAAATTACCTGTGGTAAGACATCTAGCTAGAGTAGGCTTAGATCACTATCCTATCTTGATGAAGATTTCTTCTGCTGAAATCAGGAAAAATAAGAAGTTGAGATATGAAGATATTTGGTCTTCTTACCCCGCTTATTATATGATCGTGGCCCATTCTTAGAGGAAGAATGTTGTTGGTGATGAGGCTGAAGCTTTTAATAATAGGTGTTCTAGAGTCTTAAAGACTTTGTTTTTTTGGAGCAAAAGCCAAGCACAAGCATTTGATTGAGTTAAAAAATAAACTCAAAGTGGATATTCTTAAGCTACAAGAGGAAGAAGCTGGCAGTAGGGGTATTTCTGATTCCAATTTGTTTCTGTTGAAATAAAAGGTTGGTGAACTTAATTCAACCCTTGGTGGACATTGTACATGGTGGAAACAAAGATCAAAAGTGTCTTGGTTGGACGCAAGTGATACTAATTCCAAGTTTTTTCACTCCTATGCATCGGCCAGAAGAAGCAGCAACTGGATTAAACATGTTAAAGACAGCAACGGGTTGCTTGTTGAAGGTAAAGAGTTGGTGGAGAAAATTTTTCTTTAGTTTTTTCATAAGAAGTGGGAAAAATGTGGCTACTGTTTAGATGACTGGCCTGCTTTGAACTCATAGCTATCTTTCTCAGAAAGAGATTTCTTAAGCAAAGGATTCTCTATGGAAGAATTGGAGCAGGTGGTTAAAAATTTAAAAGGCAATATATCACGAGGTATGGATGGTATTACCTATTCTTTAAATAAAAACTGTTG
>NW_021319479.1:96110-193248 GCF_001605985.2 Dendrobium catenatum
TTTTAGGAATCGAAGATCGGACGAACAGACGAAGCCATTTCAAGATTGCATAGGTCTAGGGTTGAGTCGGTCTGTACTTGGTTTTTTTCTCCTCTTGAGTCTATTTGTAAATGGTTAAAGATATTGATGCTAAGTAACCCTACACACACACACTTGAGAGACTTAGAATTTCTATTTTTACTCATATCGGCCAAGACAATATTTACATCGTCCTCGACAATCAGGCTTAAAAAAGAATATCTAATTAAGGATTTTTAATTAAGGCAGACGTCATTAATAGATCATCCTGGACGATACATGTATAGGCTAGGACTATATGCTCAAAACAGAAAGAAGTTGCCACCATAAACAATTAAGGTATACTGTATTTTTAAATAATCGCCAGGACGATCATAGATCGGCCTGGACGATAATCACAAATTATGCCTTAATTGATCAAGAAATAAAGGGAGTAATTAAGGATGATTGATACGATCATATCGTCCTGGACGATCGCAGGATCGGCCAGGACGATCTATTCAAAAATTTTAGTTACTCCTAGACGATTGGGATCGGCCAGCTTCAAAACAGGGCGATGCTCAGGACGATTTTTCTCTAATTTTAAATGATTGGCCGGGACGATCTTGAGATCAGCCTGGACGATCAAGCCAATTTTCAATAGTCCAGCACCCAAAATAGGGTGGTGCCCAGGCCGATCTTCTAAGTTTTGTACTGATCGGCTAGGCCGATGTCCATATCGGCCTGGACGATATAGTCGGCAACTTATAATTAATAAGCTCCTTTGAAGCTATTCTATTTAAGAGCTCTTGTTCAACATTTTGAACAACCTTTTTGCTGTTGCCTTGACCTGAGAAGGCCTTGAGGAGAGAAAGAGAGAGAGGGAGAGAGAGAGGATCTTGTGAGGGGGAGCTTGTGAGGGAATTCACAAGGGTTGCTTCATGGATCACTCTGCTTCTTCTTCGTCTAGAGTTTCTCATCCGTGGAAGGGTCGGTAGAGGTAAGGAGTCAGCATCTGGTTGTGGTTCTCTGCCAGCTTCAGGAGGAAGCAAAAGGAGATAGGTTCTCTGCCTTACCGGGGTGGAAAAAAGAGGTTCTTTGTGAGGGCATTTCCGCCTAGCCGTTGGGGCCAAAGGAGAGTCATGTTTGTAGTGCAATACTTGGAGGGTGCCTCTAAGGAGTGGACATAGGTCAAGTTGACCAAACTACTATAAATCTCTGTGTTCTTGTTTCTTGCTTCAGTACTTTTAATTTCTGCATTTATTTTTCTCGTGGTGTGATTTTGGTTTATGTGATTTTTGTTCTTTGTGAAAAGAAATTTTTGAAATACTAATTCACCCCCCCCCCTCTTGGTTAGCGTGGGACTAAGTTCATAGGGCTTAACATCCCTAACGAACTTTCATGTTCGTTCCAGGAACCTCAGAATATGGAGTCGGTCCTATCTAATGGACCTTGGTTTGTAAATGAAAAGATTATTGGGATGGACAAATGGTCCCAAATCTTTGATCCTAACTCTCTCAAAGGTTTGACAGCACTGATTTGGATCAGGCTTCCGAGCCTTCCTCTGCACTGCTGGGACAACCTAAATATATGCAAAATTGCTTCAATGGTTGGGAAACCAATCTTGCTTGATGGAAATATGTTCCAATGGGAAGAAGATAATTTGAAAGGGTGTGCGTCCAAATTAAACTTGATAAGAAACTTCCTGTAGGTGTATGGGTGGAAGGTGCCACTGGAAAATTCTATAAGAAGATAGAATATGAGGGTATTCCCAATTTTTGTTTTAACTGTGGGCTTATTGGTCACACTCAAGAAAGTTGTGGAGAAGGAGATGTAACTTCAAGTTTCAAAGAAAAGGAAGTTTGTAATGTTATCCCAAAAAAAGGGAGAAATGATTATAGAAGAGAAGATGGAATGGAAAATATTAATTCAAGAAGTTATGGTCCATGGCTGATAGTTAACTGTGGAACGAAGAATGGTACTAGTCAATTCAACAAAGCAACTCAACGGCCAATAAAGAAGACTATATGGAGAAGATCATATGCTAAAAAGAAGATTGAAGATAAGGAGAAAGTTAATGAAGATCTTGTTCAGAAACCTGAGGATGTTTCCTCTGTTAAAAGTAATGATCCTGAAGAAATAGCATTGAGTCCAAAGCTGGATATGAATAAGGAAGTGCCTCATGTGAATAAAAGGAATAGTTTTAGTATTCCTTTGATTGAAAACAGGTTCAATGTGTTAAATGATATAATTGAAGAAGGAGAGTTAATTCAAGAAATTGAAATTGGATCTATGGACAATGTAAATTCCTCATGATAAGAAGGAAGAAAAAAATCTAAACTTTGTTGATGATTCAGCACAAATGAAAAAGGAGAGGATTCCAGCTGTGTGAAGAAGAAGAATTCAAAGAAACTTAAAGATCATGGGCCTATCAGCAATATCACAAGGAGTAGGAGATTGGAAATGGACATGAAATGCAAAGTGGGATTATCTCCCACAAATCTTCTTCAATGAATTCTTTGGTATTCTAGAACTGTATAGGAGCCAAGAAGAAAAGTGCTTCTTTATACATAAAGGAGATTGTCAAGATGCATAATGTTGTTTTTTTGGGTTTGTTAGAAACAAAAATCTCTTATTTTGATATAAGAGAGGTTAAGATGCTTATGGGAGATGGATGGGAATATGCTATGGTCCCTTCGAATGGGCTTTATGGATGAATTATTGTTCCTTGGAATTCAAAATTGGTTGATTTTACCATGGTTGGATCTTCATCACAATGTGTTATAGAAGATTTATCCATTAACAGCAATTGCAAATGGAGAGTGGCTTCGGTATATGGAAACAAAGACTTGATCAAAAGAAGAGAGCTTTGGGAGATGCTTGAAATATACTCTGTGGAGGAGTATCCTATGGTGATAGGAGGAGTCTTTAATTGTCTCACTTCCAAGGAAGACAAATGTGGTGGGAGAAGATTCCTGTTTATAAAAGGATCTAGAGAAATGAAAACTTTCTTTACTAACAATGACTTCCATGAAATTGGATTCATTGGCCCATAATATACATGGTGCAACAACAAATCTGGAGGTGCTCGGATCTTGGAGAGACTTGACAGGTGCTTTCTTAATTATATTGCATTGAACTCTTATTCTCAGTTAGTTATGAGGCATCTTGCTAGGATTGCCTCTGACCATAACCCAATAGTTCTTAATTTCATCAATTCTAAATTTACTCCTAAGAGGCGTATTAAATTTGAGGATGTATGGGCATCATATCCGGCATCAATAGCTGTGGTGAAGAAGGAATGGAGTAAAAATTACAGTGTGAATTGTTCTCAGATCTTGAATGCTAAATGTAAAAGAAATCTTAAATCCTTGTTATTTTGGAGGAAGGCCAAGTTGGAAAACCTTAATGTCCTAAAAGATAGTTTAATGGAAGAAATATTGAAGCTACAGATGGTTGAAGGTGAGGTCGGGTGGCTATCTGATGAGGACTGTTGGAGGTTGAAAACTAAAGTGATTGAACTCAATGCTACAATGGCTCGGTTATGTGATGGTGGAAACAGAGAGCTAAGGTAAAATGGATGAATGAGGGAGATTGCAACTCAAAATTCTACCAGTCATTTTCTAGTGCTAGAAAGAACCGTAACAATATTATTAAAATAAAAAATGATTATGGCATGTTTTTAGAAGATCAGAGTCAGATTGAAGATGTATTTTTGCAGTTCTTCAAGACCAAATGGAGACCGAGGACCTGTAAGAAGGAAGATTGGTCAAGTCCTTTAAAAACTTTAAAATCTAAAGATAAAAAGTATTTGTCCAGTGAATTCATTTTTTGAGAAGAATGCGAGATTGCATTAAAAATCTAAGAAAATTACAATCAATTCAAAAAGAACCTAAAGCATCATATTCCTCCTGCAAACAATACAAGAATTAAGGAGGAATCTTTACATCAGTAAGATCAAACCAAATAAAGGAATTATTCACACCCAAATTAGCACAAATATATGCTAATTTGTTACACCCTCTACTACAAAACGAAAACAAAACTTTGTTGAATTCTTGTAAGAAAGCCAAGTTATCATCTATTCTTCCTTTATTCTTCCTATCCTTCAAAGCCACTTGAAGAACTTTAACAATATTGAAGTTATCACCATCTATCATCACATCTTGAGATTCGTACATCCAATCTTGCAGAAAATTCTTCAAGCCATAAACAGCCATTAATTCCACTTGAGCTATATCCCAATGCACGTATTGAGCTCCAAAATGCTAACAAAAAACCGACCCTTGTCATCCCTAACCACGCCTCCAATCCAAGCCATGTTGTTACATTTCAGTGTAGCATCTACATTAATTTTTATCCGCCGGTGTGGAGGAGGATGCCAAGAATTAGACAGCTTGCGCTGGTTGACATCCCAGTTGTTCGAGGAAAGATTGATAAAGTTGCTCACCGTAGTCAAAGAAACCGAGTTTGCTGCTATGGTAATATCCGAGTCCTCCACTCCTTCATGAATGAACTTACATCTACTTTTCCAAACAAGGAAAATAGATGTACAGTAAAGATTTGCAATAAAGGATTTGTAACCTGCATACCTCTTAAGCCCATCCAAGCAGGTTTTGAAATCTTTAAATAATGGAATATGAAAGCCCCATCCGTTCAGCAATCTGATAAAGTTCTGAAGTTTAACACAACTCCACGCTATATACCAACAGTCTTCATCTACCTGACATCCTCTCGGGCAAGCAGTAGCTCCACTTAATCTTCTTTTCACCAGAAATGCATTCGAAGGAATCGCTTCATTATAAAGCCTCCACCAAAAGAGTTCAAATCTCGGTCTCAATTTTAATTTCTTCATCCATGACCAATGGTTAAGATCTGTAATACGTTCCATCAGGGATTTAAAAGACAAAGCTGCAATAGATTTCCCTGAATTCTTCGTTTTCAGTTCCAATTGATCACAGTTGCTGTTAGCTATAATCAAAATTTGACTGATAAGCTCCACCAGCTTTTCTCCAAAGAACACCTGCAACTGATTCATATTCCACACTCCCTCCAAAATAAAATTGCATAAATTGTAATTGGAAGACTCAATAGTATTTACAAATGTCGGCCATTTAGAGAAGCTTCTGTCAAGGACCCAAGAGTCAAGCATCCAGTTAATAGATTTCCCATTAGAGATATTCCACCTCACAATGTTCCTAAGAAAGAAAACCCTTATGGTAATAATCTTCCAAGTTGGAGAGCAAGCACTCTTGACCGGATCATTCCAAATATCCTTTCCATATTTGTTTCTAAGAACATTATAGAGCAACGAATCAGTCTTCTTGAAGAAGTCCCAAGCAAACTTTGCTCGAAGAGGTCCAACCTTTGAAACCGCAGAAAATAGTCGACGTCCCCCTTCATCTTTTGGCTTGCAAAGTAGCTCCCAAGAGGCATAGTGCAGCCCAGCACTAATATTTTTTTTATTCCACAAGAATCCTCTACACATCTTGTCAAACTCTTTAAGAATACTCAAAGGAACCAAGATAAGTGAGGATAAGAACATTGGAAGAGCAAGAAATGCAAATTTAACCAGAATAAACTTTCCCTCCAATGAAATACAATGCTTTCCCCAAGTGTTCAGTTTATTAGCAGCAGATTCCAGCAAGTTTTGAAAGTCAGAAGCAACCAATCTCCTTAAAGTTAGCTTCACACCAAGATAAGTTATCTCATTAACAACTTTGTACTTGAGAATTCTACCAATCTTCTTCTTTATTCTGATTCTGGTATGCTTACTAAACATTATACTAGATTTGGAATGATTAATATGTTGTCCCGACCATTTACAATATTGCAAAATAATGCTCTTCAGATCCTTAATCTTCCTAACATTAGCCTCCGAGAATAATAAAACGTCATCGGCATAAAGCAAGTGTGATATCTTGGGAGCATTAGGAGTAATAGAAATACCAAAATAATTATTCTTCTGGTTTAAAGCATCCGACAAAATTTGGGAACAGAGGATAAACAAATATGGAGACATGGTACAACCTTGTCTAAACCACATTTGCCTATGATCCAATTCGACATTTTCCCATTAACCAAAATGCAATATTTAGGATCACAAATGCATTGCATTAAAAGATCCCAAAATTTGTTAGGAAAATTAAAATGAATAAGCACTTTCCTTAGAGTTTGTCACCCCATGCTGTCATAAGCTTGCTCCATGTCCAACTTGATAGCCAAGAGGCCTTTCTTAGCTTTAGAATACTAGAATTTGTTGAAGACTTTCTGAGTCAGAAGAACATGTTTAGATAAGGATCTGCCTCTAATAGAAGTAGTATGCTCTGCCGAAATGATCTTGTGAATATCCCTCTCTATTCTATTCAGTAGCATCTTTGCAACTACTTTATAAATAGTCATACAAATGCTAATTGGCCTGAAATTAGAAACCACCTGTGGATTTTTGATCATAGGGATTAAGACTATCATTTTTTCCTTCCACGAATGGTGCATAATCCCAGAAGAAAGAAAATGACTAACTGCTTGCCAAACATCCTTCTTAACAATCTTCCAAAAGACTTTGACAAAAGAAAAGGTGACCCCATCCAAACCGGGTGAAATGTTTGAACCGGCCTTGTCCACCACCTCCTGCAATTCATCTAACATAAAATCTACATCCAGCTTGCTACGATCATCTTCCCCAATAGTATTATAGGAGTCGGGCAGCCATCTATTAAGCATTCCCTATACTTCCATTTTCTTAATAAAAAAAATCAAAAAAGTTTTCTAGATTTCGGCCAAATCTTCAGTAACCGAACCTCCTTGCGTTTTGATATGACTAATCCAATTTTGATTTCTTCTAGCATTTGCAAATGCATGAATAAAGGAAGAATTGGTGTCACCATGTTCCATCCACTTAGCTTTTTCTCGTTTCCTCCACCAAGAATTGAGCCGAGCCAATGTAACATTGAGTTCATTGACTTTAAATCTAAGAAGCTGTAGTTTTTCTACAGATAAACCCTTTTCGGCTTCCTCCAATTGGATTTCCAAAATCTCCTCCTTCAACTTAACCCTTACTAAGTTCAGATTTTTAAACTTAGCTCAACTCCAAAAGAAAAGAGCTCTAAGAGCTCTTTTAAATTTCAAGTTGAGAGAAGTGACCGGGTCATTCCCAAGATCCTTATTCCTTATTTTCTTCACAATAGCAGAAGCCCCATGGTAAGAAGACGACACATCTTCATAATGAATCCCTCTACTATAAGTCTCTAAAGGTTTTAAGATTTCCAAAATAATAGGACAATGGTCTGAGGCTATCCTTGAAAGGTGTTTCACCTTAGCTAGAAGAATAGAATTCGAAGTAGTGGAATTAATAAGTCACCTATCCAATTTCTCTAAAATCTGAGTCCCTCCCAATTTATTATTGCATCAAGTGAACTTGGGACCCATAGACTTCACCTCATGGAGATCATTATGAATCATGAAATTCTCCATATCCATAAAACCTTGAGACATGATGAATTTTTTCCGCCTCTTTTTTCCTCCTGAAAAAGCACACAGTTAAAGTCACCACCACCACCATAGGACAATCAACAGAACAATGTCTCTCCAAACATTCCCATAATTCTTTCTTAATTACAGCTTTCGGACTTGCATAAACTGATGCCACCTTCCAACAACCCTTATTAAGGATTTCCAAATTTCCAATAATAACTTGAGAAGAATGTTCAATCACCAAGAATTTACAGTGGATGAGATTGAAATTGTTATCAATAATCTGGGTAAGAACATTGCTCCGGGAAGTGATGGTGTTACTTACTCGTTCATTAAATTCTATTGGAAAATAATTCAGGATGATTTTGTAAGAGCTATAAACCAATTCCTAAATCTGGGAAATATGGATTATAATTAGAAAGACACGCTGGTTGTTCTCATTCCAAAGATTTCAAATCCTTTCTTCCATCTAACTATAGGCCTATAAGCTTATGCAACTCAGTTTATAAAGTTGCTGCAAAGGTTATCTTGAACAGATTACTTCAAGTTATTCCTCCTCTTATATCGGATGAGCAGGCTGCCTTTATTAAAGGTAGGTCCATTTCAGATCATGTATTGATGGCCTAAGAAATGTTTCACAAGTTCAGGTATTCCAAGGCAGCTAAAGGGATGGTGTCCTACAAAATAGATATGGAGCAAGCATACGATTCTATGAGCTGGACAACGCTTAAACAAGTTTTGAATTATTTTGAATTCCCAGCTATGATTTCTAAACTGATTTTGGAATGTGTATTAAATCCTAGATTCTCTATTATTATAAATGGAAAGTTATCAGGATGGATTAAAGCTAAAAGCGGGTTCCGTCAGGGATGTCCCTTGTCCTCTATATTATTCATCCTTTGCTCCCAACTCCTTTCAAACGCATTTTCTTATTCTTCTATTGGGATTGGATATGTCCTAATAGTCCATGGATTTCGTACTTATTATTTGATGGTGATGTTATGATCTTCTCAAAGGCATCCAGGAAGGCGGGTTATGAAGTTAGAAGTATTCTCTCCAATTTTAGTAAGTGGACTGGGCAAAGCATCAATGTGGAGAAATCTGCCACTCTCTTTGGGAGAAATGTGAAAGAAGAAAAAAGAAATATATTACTCGTATTATGGGGTTTAAACAAGTTAAGGAATTTGTTTATTTTGGCATAAAAATGACTTTGAGAAGATTGGTGGCTAGTGACTTTTATTTAATTATTGAAAAAGCTCTTAGATTGCTTAATATATGGGGGACCAAATCTTTATCTTTAGCTGGAAAGATAACTTTAATCAAGTCTGTCATCCTTGCTATTCCAAATTATTACAGCACACATTCATTGGTGCCAGTTCAAGTGCTCAAAAAAGTTGATAAAATCTGCAAAGGCTTTCTTTGGAACAAAGCTGGAGGAAATGCTGGGTTGCATTACATTAGCTGGGAATAACTCTGTAAGCCATTGAAAGGAGGAGGATGCAGTTTGTTTTCTTCCACAACAAGGGTAGCTCCACTTAGAGCTAGACTGTCTTGGAGAAAACTGCATAATAAAGATTCTTTATTACATTGAGTTATTGCACCTAAGTATGGTACCAGATTTTGAGCTTCTGAGATTAAGAAATTTTCTTCTTCTTAGAAAATTTTATGCAATGGGGGTAAAGCTCTGGATCCTTTCGTCAAATGGAATATAGCTAATGGAAATTCCATTAATGTATTCAAGGATAAATGGATACTGGATAGAAGAATAAATGAATGGCCAACATTTGTAGCTCCACAAGGTGATGAGGAGTTTTTGCTAAGTAGATTCATTGAAAGTAAAAAATGGAAAGAAGAAAACCTAAAGCAAGTCTGTGGAAGAGAGCTTATGGATCTTATTCTAATGATCAACATTAATCCAGATTAGGTAGAAGATGACAGAGAACTTATTTATCAAAGCTCAGGGATGACTATTCCTGGGATGATCATCAGTTTTCAACAGTAAAATGATTGGAAAGTTTATAGCTGGATTAAAAAGGCGAAAGTTAATCCTCGGGTATAAATATTAAGCTAGAGATTGTTCAAAAATGCTTTGCCAACATTCAAATTCCTAACTCATAGAAGGTTGCAAGTGAATGACATTTTCCCGATATGTTCTGTTGGGATAGAAGACGTGGAAAACATTCTTGTTAAATGCATGAAAATCAAGGAGGTGGTGATTATTCTGAATAAATGGGGTTTTGGCTTGCCTAAATTCCAAAGTTTCCAAGATTGCTGTAATTGGTTACAAGATACTACAAAGAATAATGGTATGATTCTCAATCTTTTCTACAATGTTGTGTACCTATCGTGGAAGGCTAGAAATAAAATGGTTTATGAAAGGATTAGTGAAAGTGCTAATTCTATTCATGTTCAAGAAATTAGACTATCTTCTTTCCCTAAATTGATTGATAATCCAATTCAGGAATCTCGATATGTTAATCAGTCTTATAGACTGTCTAATGTTTGGCATCAACCTCCACCCGGTTGGTTAAAAATCAATGTAGATGCTACACTTTGTTCTTCTTATATAGCAAGTGTTGGAGGTATTATCAGGGATTGCAAAGGGAGATTTTTAATGGCTTTTGGAATTTCTTGTATCCATTGGGACATTTACCAATTGGAATTTCTAGCTATCAAATCCTTTAAAGATGTAATAAAGGATTGGATTTTTAAGTACAAGGGAGCTATAATTGAAAGTGACAACTCCAATGTGATATAGGCAATCCAAGGTGCTAAGGGTCACGGCTACAAGGGTACAGAAGATTTGGATTTATTCAATGAATTTGATTATGTAATTTTCAAATGTATAGATAGAGGGGGAAATAAGCTAGCTGATATGTGTGCAAGTTATGATCTTTTTAGCAATTTTATTTGGGAAGACCTTCGGTTGGATAAGATTCCTCCTTCATTGTACAAATGGTGAAGGAGGAATCATCTTTGTAGTTATTTTTCTTTTCTGCTTTCCTTGCTATTAATGCATTTATGCTTCTTTCAAAAAAAAAAAAAAAGAGAAATACAATTTTTTCCCCAAGTGTTCAATTTGTTAGAAGCTATTTCCAAAAGATTTTGAAAGTCTGAAGCCACCATCCTCCTTAAAGTTATCTTCACACCAAGATAACTAATCTCTTTCACCACCTTAAACCTGAGAATTTTTTTAATTTTCTTCTCTCTCCTTTGGTTGATATGCTTGCCAAAAAGAATCATATACTTGGCTTGATTTACAATTTGTCCTGACCATTTGTAATTGTTGATATCAGTATTCTTCAATTTCTTAATCTTCCTAACATTAGCTTCCGAGAAAATTAAGACATCATCGGCATAGATTAAAGGAGATACTCTAGGAGCATTAGGAGTAATAGAAATTCCAAATGTATTCCTCCTTAGATTTAGTGCATAAAAAAAATTTGAGAACATAAAATAAACTAATAGGGTGATAAAGGACACCCTTGCCTAAAGCCACTCTTGCCTTCAATCCATTCAGTTTGCTTCCCATTAATCAAAATGCAATATTTAGGATCATAGATACATTGCATTAAAAGCTCCAAAAACTTGCTAAGAAATTTAAAGTGAATAAGAACTTGCCACCCCATACTATCATGTGCTTGCTCCATGTCAAGTTTAATAGCCAAAAGCCCTTTTTTTGCTTTGGAATACCGGAATTTGTTGAAGACTTCTTGTGCTAGCAGAACATGCTCTGACATGGATCGGCCTTTGATGAATGTTGCTTGATCTCCTAATATGATATTATGAATAACATTCTCCATTCTATTCAATAATATCTTTGCAATGATCTTATAAATAGTCATACAAAGACTAACTGGCCGGAGGTTAGAAGCCACCTGAGGATTTTGGATCTTTGGGATTAAGACAATAAGTGTCTCCTTCCACAAATGGTGCATTACTCCTGAAGATAGGAATTGATTTACTTCTTTCCATACATCATTCTTAATAATTTCCAAAAATCTTTAATAAATGAGAATGTAATCTCATCCAAGCCGGGGGCGATGTTCTTCCCAACCTTGTCCACCACCACCTGTAAATCCTCCCGAGTGAAATCAACATCAAGTCTGCTTTAATCTTCTTCACTAATAATAGTAGAAGGGCTCGGCCAGCCTTCAATTAAGCATTCCCTATGTTTACATTTCTCCTAGTGTGGGCACAAAATTAGAGAAAGTTTTCTGAATTTCAGCACAATCTTTCGTGACCAAACCTGCATTGGTTTTGATATGAGTAATCCAGTTAAAGTGTCTTCTAACATTTGCAAACGCAAGAAAAAAAAAAGTAGAGTTAGAGTCCCCTTCTTCCATCCATTTTGCTTTTGCTCTTTGCTTCCACTAAGTATTGAGCCGGGCAAGGGTAATATTGAGCTCATTATTTTTATGTCTGAGAAGCTGTAGCCTCTCAAATGATATCCAGCCTTCTGCTTCCTACATTTGGATTTCTAAAATCTCTTCCTTCAGCTTATCCTACAATAAGTTCAAATTTTTGAACTTAGCTTTACTCCAAAAGAATACAGCTTTAAGAGTTCTCTTAAATTTCAAATTCAAAGATGTTGTCGGGTCATTACCACTATATTTTCTCCATGTCATCTCCACTAAAGCAGCAGCCCCATGATAAGATGCCCAAACATCTTCATAATGGATCCCTCTATTACAAAACTCCATTGGTTTGAGAATTTCCAGAAGAATAGGACAATGATCTGAAACAATCCGAGATAAGTGTTTCACCAAGGCTAGATGAGTGGAATTAAGTGCAATTGAATTGATCAAACATCTATCCAATTTCTCTAAAATCTGAGGTCCACCAGATTTATTATTGCACCAAGTGAATTTGGGACCCATTGACCTAACCTCATGTAGATCGTTGTTGATCATGAAATTCTTCATATCCTTTGAGCCTTTAGACATGTTGAATTTTTTCCCACCTCTTTTCTCATATTCTGAAAGAATACAATCAAAATCTCCTCCCACCACCATAGGCCAATCATCAGAGCAATGTTTCTCCAAACATTCCCATAATGCTTCCTTTCCAGAGCATTAGTACTCCCATATATAGTAGATACCATCCAACATCCCTTGTTAAGGATCTCCAATTTACCAATAATCAATTGTGTTGAATGTTTAATCACAGAGAAAGATGTTAAGTCATTTCTCCATAATGCTATTAAACCTCCAGAATGACCTTTGTTGAAACTCGTTCACTATGAATTAGGTTGTTAAACCTAAGCTTATGTCCCACGGCTAACCAAGAGATGGGGGGGGGGGGGGAATTGGCAATTAAAAAGTTTTAACCCTCTTTTTAAATTAGGAAACGAAAAATAAAACTTTAGTGAATTTTTTTAGAAAATATTTTTCAACCACAGTTTTAAAAGTAAAAACACAAAAATAAAAAGTAGCGAAAAAAATAAAGACACGAGATTTATAGAGGTTCGGTCAAAACTAGACATACATCCACTCCCCGGAGGCACCCTCCGAGTATTGTACTAATACCACTAGTGACTCTCCTTTTGCACCCACAGCAAGGCAGAGAAGCCTTTACAAATACTCTTTCCACCACTACCCAGTGCGGTAGGGAACCATCAACCTTTTACTTTATCCCCAGTGTTGGCAGAGAACCGTCGTCCTTTTACACTATCCCTAGTATTGACAGAGAACCATCATCTTCCAGAGTAGGTAGAGAACCCATCACCCTTTCACACACTCCTAGTGTGGGCAAAGAACCCTCCTTCCTTTCACACTTTCCTAGTGTGGGAAGAGAATCCTCTATCCTTTCACACTCTCCTAGTGTGGGCTGAGAACCTTCCGTCCTTTCACGCTCTCCTAGTGTGGGCAGAGAACCCTTCATCCTTTCACACTCTCCTAGTGTGGGCAGAGAAACCTTGGTTGTTCACACTCTTCAAGTGTCGGTAAAGAACCGGATCTCCTTGATAGATCTTCTTCACAAGAAATCTAGAAGGAAGGAAGAAAAGAGTGAAGTAAACACAAATCAAAAGTAAAGATTCTTACCTTTGAACATCAAGTGAAGCCTTCACGCTCCAGTAGTAAGAATTCTCCTTTGAACACTCTCTTACACTCTCTCCTTGACTCTTCTTTCAATCGGCACAAAGATCAGTAGGCAAAAAGATAAAGTGGTAATTTAATTTGGATTATTTATAAGAAAGACACAAAAAATCATCCAAAAATTGCAAATTTTCAAGTCAATACGCATTGGATCGTCCTGGACGATTTTACTTAAATGCGTTGGAAATGAACCTAATGCATATGGGTACGAAATGACTTCGTACACACATCATTTCGTACGAACTTGGTTCGTCCGGTATGAGCGGTTATTACATAGGTCGGTTCCAAAAAACTGTAGAAAGTCACTAAAATTTCAGAGTCGGTTCATCCCGGGATGAATAGGGGTTCGTCGGGACAAAATTTTTTCAGAGAGCAACTTGTCACAGGACGAATTCACTTCGTCCTCGATGAAAATACTCCATAGAGCAACTCATCCATGAATGAATACACTTCGTCTGAACAAAAATTTTCCAGAGAATATTTTGTCATGGGATGAATACACTTTGTCTTGGACGATCTGGACTTAGAAAAATTTTCTTAAATTCATGTTCGTTCCATTGCTCTTACGAGGAGATAACTGACATGATCATCCTGTATGAACTATATTACGATCAGTACAACTTTTTTAAGATCTCCTAAAGTGTGTGTGTGTGTATTCACTCAATTACAATCACCCCCTCTCAAACTTAATTCAAAGAAAAATACAAGTTTTAAATACAAACAATATCTCATACTGAATATGATTTGAAGTCTTTATAGTCTGGAGTTTGATTTTCCTGAAATGTTAGTACACATAATAGCAAAAACAACTCTTCCAAAAAGTTTTAGGAGATAACTACACATAAAATAATAATATTTAAAATCATCAAAACTATACAAGTTTTAAGAATGTAAAACATGCAAATAGCAACACTCTTAATAATCTCCCCATTTTTGAAGATGGCAAAACAATTATTGTTTGTATAATTTCAAATTCTAAGAATCTCCTAAACTCTCTCTAAATTGATGAACACGTAAAAATAAGGAGGCATTGAACGAACAAAAACAAAATAAACACACATCATACACAAAATACAAAACAAAAACAGACACACATATAATACGAATCAAACAAGACCATGAAGAAAACAATTTCTCCCCCTTTTTGACAACAGCAAAAAGTGAAGAAGAAGAAGAAGACTTGAAATGTAAGCAGACATATGAAAATCATTTGATAATTCAATCTTGAAAGTGATTGAAATAAGTTATGTAAATAAAATAAAATATCAGGCAAATCATAGTAATTCATAGAATTTAAGAAGAGATATAACATTGATAATATAAAGAATATATCAAAAACATGAGTCAGTTTAGACACTAAGATAGAGAAAAACATTGGAAAAAGAATGAATAAAAAATTTGTATATTTCAAATTTCAATACGAAATATAAATATATAGAAGATCAATTTGAATTAAGAGATTAAACAGATAATGGAAAGAAATAACTACCACATGTGGCGCTTTGCGCATCTTTTTCACATTTGTGGCATATTTTTGTGCATTTTTTTACTTGTGGGCTTATTTTGTGCTGCTTTTTCAACTTGCGAACCATTATGCATTTCATTTGATTTTTGTACATTTATACATTTTTCAAGAGTAATTTTGATCTTTCCAAAATCATTAATAAAAAATTTCAAATTTTTCTAAGTGCATAAATATATATTGATAAGTGAAATACAAAATAAGAAAACATCACAGTTGCAATAATAATATTAGACATTAATGTAATCTAAATAAGAGACATGAAATTGATAATCTTATTAACATCAAGTTATAAATAAAACTTAAATTTGAAAAAAAAATAGATTTTCTAATAAATTTAATTTTAACTTGCATTTTAAAGTATAACACTATTAAGATCAAAATTCTAATGATTGTCATAAAGGCTAACACACATTTCAAAAACCTTAAAGCCAAAACATGAGAACATATATTGATATCAATATTGAGATATTACAATCTAAGCTCAGGATGTCAATACAAAAATAAAACATTTAAAGAAAAGAAAAGACAATAAACTTTCTTGAAATAACAACTAACACACAAACTACAGAAAATACATAAAAACAAGTGCAACTATCACTAAGAAGGACCCTGATCTGGAGGAGGAGGAGGGGGTGCAGCACTAAAGATGTTAAAGTAAGTACTCATCATAAGCACATTGGTACTGATATCATTCATCTGATCCCTCATAAAACTCATGTCATGCTGATATTGTACGTCCTGCTGCTAAAGATGAGTCTCAATTTGATCAAAATGTTGATCAAAATGAGTCTCTAGGCTATCAAATCTTTGAACCAAATCCTGATAATTTGGTATGAGCATTACTAACTAGACCAGATACTTTAGCCACATGTTCATTCAAATTGTTTCTCTAATCACATTTTTAATTTCATACCATTCATAATCATGAGTGTTGACCAAGTGATGAGCTCTAGCTCCCTCTGTGCTTAAATTCAAAATGGCTCCTAAGTTAGCCTTAGTGATTTCAACTTTTTGTTTAAAGATAAAGGAACAGATTATAGAATGGTCAGAATTAAAGGACATGTTGGCGAGGAAGTAGTGAAAGGTTTCTTTATTGTAGAGATAGACGAGTGTAAGGATAAAACCAAACTGTGTTGAAGCAAATAAGTTCGTTAGCTGAAAGGTAAGTTGTTCTTGGATTAGGATTCTAGAGTGTGTGATCTTTGCTGAGACAAACTAGGAAAAGATTCCTCATTTTCTTTGGAAAGGAAGTTCTCAGAAGAATTTCTATGTGGTTTTTTAGCTAGAACCTTTTGTCTCTTACTTGAACTTGCCATTTGAAAAAAAAAATTAAAGTACGAAAGAGATTGAAAGTGAATTTTAGAGTGTGACTGTTGAGTTCAAAAGCCCTTCTATTTATTGAAAATGACATGTTTGTACCAATCGATAAAAGTTTTTCCTGTACGAACTTTTTGATTCGTCCCGCACAAAAAATTTCGTATGGACGAACCAATGCGTCAAAATGAAATGGTTTTCGCAATCAACACAACTTATGAAGTGTCCTTTTGTACAGACTTTTGGCCAGACTGATCGTTCAGACGAACACGTGTTCGTCCTGGGTCAATGAGTACTTATGATCATTTTAAAGGCAGTTAAATTTTTCCCCTACATCAAACCGACATGTGTTCATCTGGATGAACCAAATATTCGTTCGTATGAAGTTAGTATTAAAAACTACCTTATCCATTCAATTTCTTTATTCATTCATCCCGTTGTTTGAAAAATAATTCATCCCGAACAATCGTGACGATTGTATAGACGAAGTGATAATTAAAAATTGAAAACTGCACGTAAACGGTTCAAAATCTGATAGTTAGATACACTACACCAATCGTCCTGTAAGAAAAAAGTTCGTCCTGGATGATGGACACTAAAAAATTTAAAATCATGCACTCAATTAAAATTAAAACGAAAACACACAAAAAAAATTCATTGAAAAATGAAGAACAGAAAAACTAAATAAAGATAATCACAATTACAAGTTCACAAACACATAAAAACACGTAAAAATATTAACTAGAAAAGCAAACATCAATGTTACAAAAACATTTTTAATTAAGCATTCAAATAAATCACACCAAGCCTTGTTCTTAATGCACTAAAAGTATCAAAGGCTAAAGGTTTTGTAAAAATATCTGCAAGTTGATTTTTAGTTGAAACATGAGTGAGTTCAATTTCTCCTTTGAATACATGATCTCTTATGAAATGATGCCTTATGTCTACATGTTTGGTTCTTGAATGCTGAATAGGATTTTTAGAAATACAAATAGCGCTAGTGTTTTCACAATAAATTGAAATAGTGCCTATAGTTAATCCTAAATCAATTAACTATTTTTTCAACCAAAGTACTTGTGCCACACAACTTCCTAATGCAATGTATTCAGCTTGTTTTCTACTGGACCATAAGACTAGAGAATTTCTAATAAATTGACATGTTCCAGAAGTGCTCTTTCTATCCCGCTTATAACCTGCAAAGTTAAAATCTGAATAACTAATTATTTCAAATGAAGAGCTAAACTTAGCATAAAAAATTCCTAAGTTCTGAGTTCCTAATAGATATCTTAAAATCCTTTTCAGTGCTGTCTAATATGATTCTTTTGGATCTGATTGAAATCTAGCACATAAGTAAACACTAAACATGATATCGGGTCGGCTAGCAGTCAAGTAAAGTAAAGATCCAATTATCCCTCTAAATTTCTTTTGATCAATAGATTTTTCCTTAGGGTCCTTATCAAATTGAACTGAGGAACTCATTGGTGTACTAACATGTTTAGCATTATCCATTTCATACTTTTTGAGGATGTCCTTAATATACTTTGACTGACTAAGAAATGTACCTTCCTCAAATTTTTTAATGTTAAATCCTATAAAGTAACTTAAATCTCCCATTAGACTCATCTCAAATTCACTACTCATTGTTTTAGAAATTTATCACAAAGATTTTTATTTGAAGATAAAAAAATGATATCATCCACATAAATTTGAACAATGAGTATATCCTTTCCAAATTTCTTTAAAAAGAGAGTTGTATCCACACTTCCTTTTTCAAAAGATCTTTCAAGTAAGAAGGCACTCAACCTCTCATACCAAGCCCTAGATGACTGTTTCAAACCATATAATGTCTTTTTCAACTTGAAAATAAGATTTGAGTATTTAGAATTTTCATAACCTTATGGTTGTTCTACAAAAACATCTTTTTGAATTACCCTATTTAAAAAGGCACTTTTTACATCCATTTGATACAATTTGAATCCTCTAAAACAGACAAAAGCTAGCAAAATCCTAATTGCTTCAAGTCTAGCTACAGGGGCAAAAGTCTCCTCAAAATCAATTCCTTCAATCTGATTATATCTCTTAGAAACTAATCTAGCCTTATTTCTAATGACTACTCCTAAGTCATTCATTTTATTTTTTAATACCCACTTAGTTCCAACTACACTTTGATCCTTTGGCCTTGTACTTAATTCCCAAACTTTATTTCTTACAAATTGATTCAACTCTTCATGTATGGCCAAAATCAAAAATTCATCCGAAAGTGCTTGATCAATATTTGTGGGTTTTATAGTCGAAATGAAGGATGAATGATTGAATTCTTTGTTTAATCCACGCCTAGTCCTTACACCCTCGCTAGGTTCACCTACAATCAATTCCCTTGGGTGGTTTTTAGAAAATCTCAAATCTCTTGGCAGAGGGTTTTCTATCTCTAAATTTTCATCCACATTTTCTTGCAAATTTATTTTATAAATCTTTTAGGAGTTAATCTCAATCTCATCTTCAATATCATTTGGCTCTTCCAAAATTCCATATTCATCAAATACAATATGTGTGGTCTCCCCAATTACCAAAGATCTTCTATTGAACACTCTATAAGATTTTCAAACACTTGAGTATCCAACAAAAATATGTTCATCTGATTTAGGATCAAATTTTCCTAAGGCAGATTTACCATTGTTATGAATGAACACCTTGCACCCAAAAACATGCAAATGAGACAAATTAGGTGTTCTACATTTTACCAACTCATAGGGTGTTTTATTTAATTTAGATCTCACATTCACCCTATTTAAAACATAACATGCTGTGCTAACCGCCTCAGCCCAAAAATATTTAGGAAGTGAGTATTCTGCCAACATTGCTCGGGTGGCTTCTATTAATGTTATATTTTTCTGTTCGACTACCCCATTCTGCTAAGGGGTTCTAGGTGTAGAAAAGTTATGATTAATTCCTTTCTCCTTATAAAAATTCTCAAATCTTTCATTCTCAAATTTTCCTCCATGATCGATTTGTATAGTCATAATTTCACATCCTAGCTTTCTTTGAATCCAAGTTGAAAAGTTTCTAAATTATCAAATGATTCACTCTATGAAATAAAGATCTAATCCATGTGAATCTTGGAGTAATCATCCACAATCACAATCGTATATCTTTCCTCCTGACTCACAGTTCTAACTGATCCAAAAAGACTGTATATAAAATCTCCAATGGTTTACTAGTTCTAAGATCCTTATTAGATTGAAAAGTGACTTCACTTACTTTCCTAATTGACATGCATCATAAAGGTGGTCCTTTGCAAAGTCTAGTTTTGGTATACCTCTCACTAAGTTCTTTTGGGTAATCCTCCTAAGATTTTTCATCTAGATGGACAAGTCTCCTATGCTAAAGCCATGACTCATCAATACAGTTTTCAAACAAAAAGAAGTAGGAGATTGGAATATAATTCAAAGTCTAGCATATAAACATTATTTACCTTTTTTCCATTCAAAATATCTTTACCATTTAGGCTTAATATGCAGCTAGTAGGAAAACATTTCACACAATATCCTTTATCACATAGCTTCCTTATACTTAAAAGTTTATGGTTAAAGCCTTCTACTTATAACACATTTTCAATGTAAAATTTATTAAGATTTCCAAACATACCTGATCCAACCACCATCTTTGTGGTGTTATCTCCAAGTGTAACCTTGCCTCCACTCCTAGCTTCCAGCGATATGGATTGTGCAGTATCTCCAGTCATATGCTTTGAGCATCTGCTGTCCAGGTATCATATGCTCTCACGAGGTCTTGAGTGAGAGCGACCCTGCAAAATTATTAAACGTTAGACCTGGGAACGCAAACAAGTTTGGTTTCTCCTTTTGGCAATTTATAATCAGATGCATGTATGATATGTCTAGGTTTATGCATTTTAGGTCTCCAAACCAAATAAGTTTTCATCTTCAAAGTACAGGTGTGAGCTATATATCCAAATAATCCACAATTATTACATTTGACATTTAGAAATGGTTTCATAAGTCTTCTACCATTCATCTGTCTATTCAGGAATTACATAAATTTAGGATACAAAATATGATTAGTAAAATCTTCAAGTTTAGGAAATCTCCTATTATCCTCGAGAGCTTTTATCATTAATTTGTAAAATGAATTCATATCATTTAAAATTCGATTTGTATAATTTGATCAATAAATTTTGCTCTCTGATTCATCCTTAAAATTTTTAAAATCTTTTTCAAGTTCAGCATAGGATGATTTTAAATTTTCATGTTTTTTATTCAACTAATCAAACTCATCAAATAATTTCATGTGGTTGTCATAAATTAAAGCATGATCTTTTCTAAGGATTTCATGTTCCTTTGTAATTCATCAAACTATAAACTTAGACTAGTATGCATTTTCTTCATTTTCCTATATGCTTCATGCATGTGTTCAGAAACTTCAAAAAGTTCATCATAGGTTAAGTCACATACCTCTTTTTGATCTGACTGATCAAAACTATCGGCCATTAAGCACAGATTAGTGACTTCCTCTTCCTTCTCAGTCTCTGATGAATCTGAAGCTGAGTCAGCCCAGAAGGCTCTATAAAACTTCTTCTTGCCCTTCTTTAAAATTGTTTTCTCCTCTACTTTGTCCTTGCTAGGAGTAGCTTTGAGGTTTGGGCATTCAGTCTTGATATGACAACTTTTCCTACACTCATAGCAAATCACATCATTTGAAACCTTGTCATTTCTATTAAATTTACCTCTATTCTAATGCTAGCGTCTCTTCTGCTTCATCTTCAGAAAGCTTCTGCATTGTCTAGTCATCAATGTGATGTCATCTTCATCCTCAAGTTATGAGTGTTCACTCTCAGACTCTTCCATATTTAGTTCTATATTCTTCTCCCTTTATGGTTCACCTGCATCAATCTTTCTTTGGCTAACTCCTTGCTCGTAAGTAATTAGCAAACCAAGAAGTTTATAAATAGGGTAAATGTTTAAATCTTTAGACTCTATAATTGTAGTAATTTTAGCATCATAAGCAGTAGTAAAATAACGAAGAATCTTATTAACTATTTCAGCATTCGTTAGTTCCCTACTTAGTGCATGCGAAGAGGTGACTATTTGTGTGAATCTTTTTTACATATCAGAAATGGATTCATTTGGTTTCATATGAAATAATTCATAATCATGCAACAAGATATATTGATTGCTTAACCTCATTAGTCCCCTTATAAGTTATGTAAAGTCTATCCCATATGTCTTTCCCACTTTGGTAAGTGAAAACCCTCATGTAGTCTTTTGATTTTAAAGCACAAAAGAAATTATTCAAGCATTTGATATTTAGTTGTGCTAAGTCACGTTCTTATACTGTCCAATCTGCAAAAGGTGTTTCAACTCTAACTCCGTCAACTAGTCTAGTTGGTTTTGTATACCCTTCTTGAACTAAGATCCACATATGATAATCAAGTCACTGTAAAAATAATGACATGTGTATTTTCCAAAAATCAAAAGGTATATTGTTGAACAGTGGAGGTCTAATTATAGAGTAACCCTCTGGTATATTTTAGTTTCCAAATGTAGCCATCTATGTTAATAAAAAAGTAGTCTAAACTTATGATTTCTAAATAAAGCTCTGATACCACTTGTTGAAACTCATTCACTATGAATTAGGTTGTTAAACTTAAGCTTATGTCCCACGGCTAACGAAGAAGGGGGTGAAGTGGTAATTAACAAATTTTAACCCTCTTTTTAAATTAGGAAACGAAAAATAAAACTTTAGTGAATTTTTTTTAGAAAATGTATTTCAACCACAATTTTAAAAGTAAAAACACAAAAATAAAAAGCAGCGGAAAAAATAAAGACACGAGATTTATAGTGGTTCGGTCAAAACCAGACCTACATACACTACCCGGAGGCACCCTCCGAGTATTGCACTAATACCATTAGTGACTCTCCTTTTGTACCCATAGCAAGGCGGAGAAGCATTTACAAATACTCTCTCCACCACTACCCAGTGCAGAAGAGAACCATCATCCTTTTACACTATCCCTAGTGTTGGTAGACAACCGTCATCCTTTTATACTATCCCCAGTGTTGGCAGAGAACCATCATCCTTTTACACTCTCTCTGTGTAGGCAGAGAACCCTTCGTCCTTTCACACACTCCTAGTGTGGGCAGAGAACCCTTCATCCTTTCACACTCTGCTAGTGTGGGCAGAGAACCCTCGGTCCTTTCACACTCTCCTAGTGTGAGCAGAGAACCCTCCATCCTTTCACACTCTCCTAGTGTGGTACATCCTTTCACACTCTCCCAGTGTGGGCAGAGAACTCTTCATCCTTTTACACTCTTCTAGTGTGGGTAGAGAACCCTTGGCTGTTCACACTCTTCAAGTGTCAGCAGAGAAATGGATCTCCTTGATAGATCTTCTTCACAAGAAATCTAGAAGGAAGAAATAAAAGAGTGAAGTAAACACAAATCAAAAGTAAAGATTCTTACCTTTGAATATCAAGTGAAGCTTTCACGCTACAGTAGTAAGAATTCTCCTTCGAACACTCTCTTACACTTTCTCCTTGACTCTTCTTTCAATAGGCATGAAGATCAGTAGGCAAAAAGATTAAGTGGCAATTTAGTTTGGACTATTTATAGGAAAGACACAAAAAAACCATCCAAAAACTGTAAATTTTCAAGTTAATACGAATTGGATCGTCCCATACCATCGTGGATCATCCTGGACGATTTTACTTAAATGCGTTGGAAATGAACCTAATGTATATGGGTATGAAATGACTTCGTACACACACATCATCCTGTACGAACTGGGTACAAATGGTTATTCCATAGGTCGGTTCCCAAAAACTGCAGAAAGTCACTAAAATTTCAGAGTCGGTTCACTTCGTTCTGGGATGAATATGGGTTCTTCCGGACAGAATTTTTCCAGAGGGCAACTTGTCCCAGGATGAATATACTTCGTCCTGGACGAAAATACTCCAGAGAGCAACTCGCCCTAGAAAGAATATATTTTGTCTAAACGAAAACTTTCTAGAGAACATTTCATCCTGGGACTAATATACTTCGTCTTGAATATACTTCGTTGCATTGCTCTTACAAGGAGATAACTAACCTGATTGTCCCGTATGAACTATGTTCATGCCGTACGATCAGTACAAATTTTTCAAGATCTCCTAAAGAGCGTGTGTGTATTCACTCAATTACAATCACTCCCTCTCAAACTTAATTCAAAGAAAAATACAAGTTCTAAATGCACACAGTATCTCATGCTGAATTTGATTTGAAGTCTTTGTAGTATGGAGTTTGATTTTCCTGAAATGTTAGTACACACAAGAGAAAAAACAACTCTTCCAAAAAGTTTTAGGAGATAACTACACATAAAACAATAATATTTGAAATCATTAAAACTATACAAGTTGCAAGAATGTAAAACATGCAAATAACAACTCTCTTAACAACCTTCAGAAGGAACCATATATGATTCCCAATTATTTCCTAAAAACTTCAAGATTTGGATCTTTTCTAAAGAACTAATCTTTGTTTCCATCAATCCCACAAAAAGAACATTATTATCCTTTACCACCTCCTTCAAATATAAAGCATCCTCCACTTTCTTGGCTCCTCTACAGTACCGGCAAACCAAGGAAGTCGTTTTTCAAAAATAGGGGTAAAAAACCCATTCTTCTTAGCTATTCCACCATCCATCTTCCTATTATGAGCAATAATGTTACCCGAGCCTAGAGATTTAAGCTCTTTAATAAGCTTTACTTTCTTTCTAGAGGAAAATCTCTCCACCATATGAACATTCAAATTAGACAGCCCCTTGCATGCATCTTTGAATTGCACTGGCTCCTCATAACAAGGAACTTCCATGCTAACCAAACTTCCCAACTCCTTTCCAACAATTTCCCCTTCCTCAGCACATCCATATTCAAACACATTCATAACTTCAAGAGGTCTTGTTTCATCAAAATAAGATAACAAATAAAATTTATTGTTAACAGTAATAGAAGAATCAATAGTTGTTACCTCCCCATGCTATTCTTCTGGGATTATAGTAGATGGAACTCCCGCAAACCCATTCTTAGAAGCACCTTCCTGAACTTCAATGTTGCCAAAGATAGTAGCTATCTTAGCACCAAGATTGACACCTTCTAGCTCATCTTCTCTTCCTTCATACTTAATTCATTGATAAAATTTTCCAGCTAATCCTTCAATCCAAATACCAGATGGCAACTTGTTATCAAAAGGAATGCGCATACACACCCTTGCAAACTCCCTTCTACTCCATTGAAACATATTCCCATCGAGGAGGTAAGGTTTTCCAACAAGAGAAACAATTCTACAAATATTCACCTTGTCCTAGCACTGAAGAGGTAAATTAGGTAATCTGATCCATAAAGGAGCTGAAACTCCTTTAAGAGAAGTTGGATTGAACGTAGTTGACCATTTGTCCAGGCTGACCACTTGGCTTTTAACCAATTAAGGACCACCAGTTAAAATGTTTTCCAAGGCATTTGCGTCTTCAAATGAACATAACATCAAGCCTAGCCCCAATCCAGTTATGTGGAAATTCCTAAATCTATTCAACTACCTCCTTAGTTCAATACTCACCAGTTTAAAGGGAATATTATCGCCAATAACCTTCACTACAATAGCTTTATCAAGCCTTCTACCATTCTCCTTCTCCTTCTTAGTATGTAACAGAACAACATTTCCCTCTTCAGATAAGAAGGAACCCATCTCCAATTCATCAACTTTAATGTTCTATTTTTTATTCCAAACAGATTGGAACAACACATTTTTATTTTTAACTGTCAGTTGATTGCCATTATTGGAAATTATTTCATCTTGTACACTTCTTGATTTATCATCATTCTACTAACACAACAAATCCTCATTCATCTTATCTTCAAAAAGGAATTCCCTCTTATCTGTGGAGAAACCAATGAATCATGTCGGACTGGAGAAGCCGGCAGTGAAGCTGAATTAAAACATCTGTTTGCATAGATCCTCATCCCGGCTGAGGATGAAGCTTCCAAATTAAGATTTTTGATGGCCTCCTTAACTCCCTTCTTGATTTTAAAAGCTTTCGGGCTGGCGAATTCATCCTCCATGACAACATCCTTCCATTTTCCTAGAATAGAAATGGGATTATTCTTTATTGACATTAATCCACCCTCATTGATGATCAAAGGTTTTTCTTTAAAACGTTTGATATTCCTATTGAACAACTCCATAGCTTTAGAACCTCCATTAAAGACTTCTAAAGCTTGCCGCACTGGAGCCGATAAACCTTTCCTGTAATTAGCCCAAGCTTCTGTAGAAGAAAACCATTTACCTTCCATCCGTGCCACTAGAGATTGCCGGCAAAACCTGCCACAAACAAGGAGGCCCGCCGAATTCAAAAACAAACTAACAATTTTTTTTTTTTTGAAATCCCAGAGTCTCTCTCACTAACTTTCTCTCACTAGCATCTCTCTACTTACTAATTAATAACTCCTAGCACTTGAAGGCTTTTAAGTGTTATGTTACTTAAAACTTAAAATAAATAATTCAATTTGGTGTATTCATATATTATTTATATTTTGAAAAGATTTGAAGGCTTTATTTTGGTTTAGGTAAGCTTTTATATATGATTTATTGTTTTTATTAGAGGGGTATTTTAATGGTAAAAGTAACCAATGGTGTTCAACATAGCCCCTTCAATGGCTCAATATTATCTCTGCATAATAACTTGTCTAGTGGCATGAGCAAAAAATATTTGATGGTTTTGTAAACTTAGAATATGCTTTATGTTTTAGGGTTTAAAATAATATTGAGGCTTTCAAAATTATTAGGTAAATTCTAAGGATATGTCTAACCAATTAACTAATGATCAAATACCATTATAGAACCTTCACCCAGTGTTTCTAATCAAAAGAAAATTCCCTTGAAGTAGGGAAATCCGTGAAGGTTTTGAACATTAGATTTTATCAATGTATTTTAGTTTTCGGAGTTCTGAGCTAGGTTTAGATTTCAACTTGATTTTGGATTAATTTTTAGGACTAATAGGAAATTTTAGGATTTAAAATTAATTATATCATTGATAATCATTGGGTGATTATCAGTGATTGAGTGGTCGACCAAGAGACTATGAAATGCAATTATCAAATAACTTATATAGCATTCAATGATTAAATCAATAAAACAAAGTACATTGATGAGCTAGATTGGAGCTTTAAAATAGACTTAGAGGAATACTTTTTCTAACCTTAAATACTAATGAGGTCTCTAAAATGAGTCCCAACCAGTTTGATGAATGTAAATGTAAATTGCATATGTTGGCATTAACCATAGAGATCAAGTGAATCGAATGAAATTTAATTGAAAAATACCTGATAAGAAATAAATTAAAATAGGAATATTTATTATATTAGATATCAAACATTTAAATTTCCTTTCTTAGTTAGATTTAAGTTGTAAGAGAACTTGAGATCAAGCTATATAAAAAATAAGTTAAATTCAACATGATTAATAATTTGTATCCAATCTCGGCTTGGCTGTATGAAAAATTTAAAGAACAATAAGTCTATATTCTCTTAACCATAGGGAAATAGCGAACCAAGAGATTTTGAGTCATTTAATGTCCATTTGACTATATTAAAATACGAAAACATAAAGATTTAGGAGGATCCAACACTAGTGTAACCAAATTCTAATAAGAAAAAATCGAATTTTAATACTCACATTACCAAATTGAAATACTACGGAAGGAAGATTTAATTACTCTAACAAAATTGAAATATTGAGTAAGATTGATACTTGAATGAAATGTCACTTTTAAGAAAGAAAATTTATGGTGTTTATGTGAGAAACCGTTCTCATAGAGGGATGTTATGATGAGAGATCTACCTTAAATGAATAGATTAAATGGTTAGATTAAGAAAATACTAGGATATGTATTTCCCAATCAACAAGGATTTAATTGGAGGAATGAAAAAAATTTGACATATTCATAGAGTCAATAGGCAGCTCTAAAAGTATACTTATGACCAAATTCATATTTAAACATGAATGGGAAGATTTTTCTAAAACATAATATATTTAAGGAATTCAAATGAGATGAGACTATCAAATGGATAAATTTAATGGTTAGATTTGTGAAAATATAAATGGTCGTGTCATCCAATAATTGAAAATATAAAAGCATTGATTACGAAAAAGCAAACATATACATGAGTTCTATAGGATGCCATAAAATGGGGATTATTCTTAAAGATAGATTTAAACTTGAATGTGAGATCTATCCCAAATAATAAGAGTTAAGGAATTCAATTGGGAAGTGACTCTGAAATGAACATATCAAATAGTTAGATTAACAAAATCCTTATGATGGTATCATCATTCAACCATACTTTAATAATAGGGATGGCGTAAAAGTGGAATTATAAAAGGAATCTATAGAATGTTGTAAAAGTGGATTTATTCCAAAATGCACATTTAAATTTGATTGGAATTAAAATGATAACTGACTCTCCAATGAACATATTTAATGGATAGATTGAGAAAATACAATGGATCATAATACCTAATCAATCAAAAAATTTTGTAAAAAAAGAGATACTATACAAGCAGGCTTATACTCAAACCATAAGAATAAAAATAAAATTTAATTGTGTGATCTATATCAAAAAGACATCTTTATGAAATGTAAATGAGAAGGAACTATTAATGTCTAGATTTAGGTAGTGGAACAGAGTAACAACAAGGATCGTTCTACCTAACTAGCCAAAGTCCAAAATGTAAGGATGCCATAAGTAAATTTTTGCCAATCTTCTAAAAAAAATTAATCAAGTGTGAGGGATTTTAAAATTTACATGTTCTAAAATAAAATATTGGACTCAGTTTTATCATTCAAATACACTTCATTGTAAGAAACTTTAAGAAACTTAGGCAACTTATGAAAACAGCATAAATTATTTATTGATTTAATATTTATTGTTTACAAATACTATCCATCAGAGTATTCCTTAAGACAATATCCTTTATACCTAACACTAGACAATGTCCATTATAATAAACTAGCTGAAAGGAACCTCATGGATAAACCTTCTTGACCAAAAATAGACCTTCAAAGGTTAGCTCAAATTGGCCATCCATCCTCCGATTGGCTAAGGTAAGCATTCTCAAAAAATAAATAAAGTATCAGACTTGGTAAGTTCTCGGATAAATCATCTTATTTTGTACTTTAATAATTTAAGCTTTATATAACTTGAGGTTTAGTTGAACTTGAGGGTGCTTCTCTTCTAAAAATTCAAGCACTTCAAATCCAAGAATAGCATTTTCTCCTTTCATAATTTTATAATTAACTACAGTGCATATTGATGATAGATATACCTTTAAAAGTAAACAAACTTCAATTCCAAAGCTTAAAGTAAATAGTATATATTGATTTAGAGTTTGGTGGGCTATTTGTTATGCTAACAAAGCATCTAGAAGCTTTTCATGCAATTGATATTGATTGTTAATTAGAATTTTATTTAGTATTTGCACCGAAGTGTTATTAAAGACCTCAGCTAATTTGTTTGCCCAAGGGTAATTGATAGTTAAGTATCTCCTCCTTTATGATGTCTTGTAAAGTTATTTATTATAATGCTTATATAGGATGGACTATTATCAAATATGTCTTAATGAAGAACATTAAATTGATATATAATATGATATTTAGTGATGTATAACACTTCGTGAGCTAACTTCTCTCAAGGAAATTACTTTGGCCCATTTTAAGAAATAGTCTATAGTTGGTAATATAAACCTAAGACCTTTGAAAGGATCTTATAAAAATTTGACCAATAATATCCATGCCCTGGTTTTCAAATAGGTATGAAGCAACTATTCGAATAGGACATTTTGTAGCTATTGTAAAAGTACTATAATTAATCTCATTTTTTGGTGAGGCCAAATTCTCTAAATCAAACATTTAATCTATAAATTAATTTAATGAATTGCATTTCTAACTATAAATCCAACTCACCATGGTGCATTAGCATAGTAAACAAATCTCTATTTTTAAAATAATTTGGAAATAGACTTTGGATCCAGAGAACACAGCATCAACATTGAATTTATAAAACTTATTAGGGGGTTTGAGCCAATAAATACATATCAGTTCAGCAAGAGGAGGAGCATCCTCCAACCTGATACAAAACTTAGCAGCCACAAAAGAGAAGTACATAAAACTCTTAACTGAGTGAAGATTAATAGCAAAAATATCTAGCACCTTATCTTTCACATTTTTAATAATCCTATAATAGTTAATACTAATACCATTAAAAGGAGAATTTATTTTATCCAACCATAGATATCACAAAATAAGAGAAGGAATAACATTTCTAATATGTCCTTTATACTTAAGAAACCAAGAGTTAAACATAGAATCAATAAAAAATTTAGCATTGAAGCAATTTAATTTAAAAAAGTCATTAAAATAAGTCAAAATTTTAACAGCTAAAGGCCTAGAGATAAAATTAAGATGCATGTTCTCCAAATGATAACAACATTGACACTTAGAAGGAAAAATAAAACATCTTTTAATTAAGTTATCATCCATAGGAATGTATTTACGCAAAATTCTCAATACACAATATGCCATAGTGGAAGGAATACTTTTATGCCAAAGCATAGAAAAATTGTTAGAAACCTCCATCATAGATCTAATGCCATGCCAAGCATCCTTTGATCTAAACCACCATTATTGGACAAATCACATGAAATTAAATCATTAGACTCATTATTTATGGGGAGATTCAAAATTTGTACAATAATAGAGTCAGGAATAACATTAGCAAGTTTCTCATAATCCTAATAGTTATCCGTATTGATAGAATTCCCCTTAATAGTCGCCATGGAAGTGGTGTTAATAATGGAATCAAAGAGTGAACACCCAACCAACAATCTTTCCAAGAAATATGTCTCAACCTCCAAGCCCCTAAGAGATGAAAGGCTCAATAACCCCTTTAACTCTATGAAGTCTCTACCAAACTTTAGAATTACCAATGATAAAACACATATAGCAGGATTCTTACCAAAAAAATACTTTGTAGACATAAACTTAGACCAAATGCTCACTTTAGAATGAAAGTTGTACCACAACTTGCATGAAAAGGCAAAGGCCAAAATCATTCATGCTTTTACACCCCAAAGCACCCTCCTGCAACATACCACAACACTTGTCAAAGGAGGACCATATAATTTTAGAATTGCTACTAGCCACTTTCCAAAAAATAATTATTGAAAAGTTTATCAATTTTGATGCAAACGTTCAAAATAGGAAGAACAGTTTGAAAAATATAAACAATCATAAAACAAAGAACACTTCTGATGAGAATTAATCTACCTCCAAAACTTAGAAAATTAGAATCCCATTACATAAGCTTGTTCTACAAATAAGTAATTAAATCATCGAAGAGAAATGTTTTCTTTATACCTTTAAAAAGAGGAACCCTAATAAATGCAAGTTCATCTGAAGAATTAGAGGTGGTACCTGAGGATTTCCGTAATGAATTGGAGTATAATTTGAAGGAATAGGAAGATCTTAAGGAGGTCATTGTTACTACTGGAAATTCTTCTGATATCTTAGAATCGAAAGGTTAAGGAGTTAAGGTAATTGCTTATGCACCTGCTCTGCTAGTGCTCAATAAATTTGATATTCTATCTTGTTTGGATGGAACCAATCCAATTGAGGATTTGGAGGTGGGTCTGGATGGCTACGTTGAAGAAGGAGAGTTTTTTGTTGGTGAGAATGATATTGTGGTAGATGTTGGTTTGAAAGGTGGTGTGGAGCCAAAGAATGGTTTAGAGGTGTTTAATATGATCTTTTCTCTGGATATTAATGTGGTTGATCATTATTTTTCAGGGAAGAAAGTAAAACTTCTTAAAGAACTAAAATCTCTAGGCTCGGGTAATATAATTACTCGTAATAGAGAGATGGGTGGTGGTAAATGTAAGAGGAGTGGGGGTGCTTCCCCCTTGTTTAATCAATGACTTATTTTGCTTTTTGGAATTGTAGAGTGGCTAGGAAAGGGAGGCCATTCTATATCTCAAGGAGTTTGTTAAAGATAATGATGTTTTTTTTTTTGTTGGACTTGTTGAAATAAAAAGAAATTCTATGGACAATATTCAAATTCTCAATTTTTTGGGAAATAATTGGGATTCTTTTATGGTTCTTTCTGATGGTCTTTCTGGAGGTTTAATGCTTTTATGGAGGAAGGATTTGGCTTCTTTCTCTGTGGTTGATGTTTCTTCTCAGGTGATTATTGGGAATCTGGATGTTATTAATAAAGGATGTTAGATTATATCTACTGTTTATGGGAGTAGGAATACTATTAATAGGAAGTCATTATGGGGTTATTTGGAATAGTATTACTCTCATTCTATACGCTTGGTAATTGGTGGAGACTTTAATTGTGTGTTTTCTAAGGAGGAGAAAAGAGGAGGGAAGAAATTCATTTTATGTCAAGGTGCTAAGGATATAAAGATGTTCATGAATAACAACAATTTTCATGAGGTTGGGTTTGTTGGACCTAAATTCACTTGATGTAATAACAAATCAGGAGGGGCTCATATTTTGGAAAGATTGGATAGATTTATCTCAAACTCTTTAGCCATGAATTCTATTCATCTAGCTATTGTGAAACATTTGTCTCGAGTAGCCGCAGATCACTATCCCATTATTTTGGAGGTTTTTAAACCAGTTTTGTTCCATAATAGAGGAACTCATTTTGAAGATGTTTGGGCATCATGGGGCTTTTGCAATTGTGTAGAAATCTTGAAAGAGGTTCAATGGTAATGATCATGCTAGTTCTTTAAATTTAAAGTTTAAAAGGATTTTAAGAGCTTTGTTTTATTGGAGTGAAGCAAAGTTTAAAAGTCTTAATTTGTTGAGAAATTCTTTGAAGAGGGAAATTTTTTAGCTTCAAACGGAACAGGCAGAAGGCATGTTTTTGAAGATAAGTTGTGGCTATTAAGAACAAAGATTAATGAGTTAAACATTACTCTTGCTCAGGTCAACATTTAGTGGAAGCAAAGGGCAAAAACAAAGTGGATGGAAGAGGGAGATTCAAATTCCTCATTTTTTATGCATTTCCAAATGCAAGAAGAAGCTCTAATTGGATAAACCACATCAAGAATGGTAGTGGCATAGTGACGAAAAATCAGTTAGAGGTGCAAGAAAGTTTTATAGAATTTTTTAAAATCAAATGGATGCATAGAAACTGTTTGCTATATGGCTTGCCGAGACCATTTTCTATTATTGATAATTGTGAACATTTGAAATTGGATACTGAATTTACTAAGGAGGAACTACAAGCAGTTGTGGACAATTTGGGGAAGAATATCTCACCTAGTTTGGATGGGATAACATTTTTGTTTATTAAATGCTTTTGGAAAGTAATTCAACATGATGAATGGAGTGCTATAAATCATTTTCTAGTTACAAGAAGTTTGCATCAATCCTGGAAGGAAACTTTTATTGTGTTAATACCCAAAGTTTTAAATCCAATGGTTCCCTCTAACTTTCGTCCAATTAGTATATGTATGACTATTTATAAATTAGTTGCTAAAATACTATTAAATAGACTGGAGTGGGTTATTCACAAAATTATTTCAGCTGATCAGGCTGCTTTTATAAAAGGTTGATCTTTGTCGGAGCACGTATTGTTGGCTCAAGAAGTGTTCAATAAATTCCGATATTCCAAAGCAAAGAAGGGACTTGTGACTATTAAAATTGATATGGAGCAGGAATATGACAGTATGGGATGGCAGGCTCTAAGGCAAGTTCTAAACCACTTTAATGTTCCTAGCAAATTTTTGGATTTGTTATTACAACGTGTTATGGATCCAAAATTTTGAATTTTGATCAATGAGAAGAAATTTGATTGAATTGAAGATAAGAGTGGATTTAGACAAGGGTCTCCATTATCCCCTTATCTTTTATTTTTTGTTCTCAAATTTTGTTTGATGCTTTACACCAAAGTGGAGGGAAAATGGGGATTTAAATAGCTCCTAATGCTCCTAGAATATCACATTTGCTTTATGCTGATGATATTCTATTCTTCTCACAAGCCAACATAAGAAAACTAAAAAAGGTGAAGAATATTTTGACTAAATATTGCAAGTGGTATGGTCGAAAGGTGAATGATAATAAATCAGTGACATTATTTGGAAATTTTGTCAATAGAAGAAGGAAGAAGGACATTGCTAAAGTATTAAGATTTAATACTATTAATGAAATATGTTATCTTGGTGTAAAGATGACATTAAGGAAGATGGTTGGTTTTGATTTCCAAAAGCTTATGGAAGTTGCTCTAAACAAATTGAATAATTGGGGTGAGAATTTTATTTCTTTGGAAGGAAAAATGGTGTTGGAAAAATTAGCTATTTTATATCTACCGATGTTTTTCTCTTCTCTTTATTTTGTTCCATTGGGGACAATAAAAGATTTTAACAAAATGTGTAGAGGGTTTTTGTGGACTAAAAAAAATGGGAATGTTGGTATGCATTATGCGTTTTGGAAATTGCTATGCAAACCAATAGAAAAAGGTGGTTGGGGACTTTTTTTAGATGTTTATAAAGTGGGACCTCTTCAGGCTAAATTTTCTTAAAATTTCATTAGGAAGCCTGATTCTTTGCTCAACCGTATCCTAAGAGCTAAATATGGCACTGATATATGGAACAATCTGGTAAAGAAAGGGAGTTCTTCAACTTGGTGATTCTTGTGCAATGGTGCAACATACCTTAGAAATATTATAAGATGAAGAGTTTCTAATGGTAATTCAATTAATTGTTTGCATGATTCATGGATATTGGATAATGAAATATCTAAATGGCCTACCTTTGTAAACGATTTTTAATTCATAAATTACAATCTAGGCTACTTTATCTCTAATGGAACTTGGAATGAAAATTATCTTCAAATGTTCTTTGGCAAGCATCTAGTGGACCTTATCTTATAAACTCCTATTTATTCAGATCAAGGGGAGGATTAAATTGAAATGAAGTTTATAGCTACATAAAAGTCTATTAACGCATTATCTCAGGAGGCTATTATGGATTATGGTCCATATTTTGATCTGTGGAAATGGATGAAGAAAATTAAATTAAAACCTCATGTTGAGCTATTTTTGTGGAGAATGTACAATGAAGTTATTCCATCCAACTCTTTTTTATTATATATGATATTGATCAAATACTGTGGATGTCCGAGTGGCTGTGAGGAGGTGGAAGACCTCAATCACATTGTTGGAAAGTGTGAAAAAATTAAAAATGTAATTGTTTTATTAAACAAATGGGGATTTCAAGTATCTCTATTTGTAGACTTTGCTGAATGTTTAACCAGATTAGAGAAAATTTCAGGTACCAACTCTCTCATTTCTACTATTTATTGTACAACTTTTTTTCTCATTTGGAAGAGTAGAACTAAGTTTATCCATGGAGAAAAGGAAGACACTGATGTGTCTATTGCGGTAAACACTGTTTCAATGGCTTTGGTTATCTCGACTATTAGTATTTATTTGGACAACTCATATGCCAACAAGTGTAAGCTATTTTCTTCTTGGCATCCTCCTCCACCCGGATGGATAAAGATTAATGTTGCTGCTCTAATATGTAACAATTAGACAGGAATCAGTGGAGTGTTCAGGGATGATAAATTCAGGTTTTTACTTGCTTTTGGTGTTCAATACTTAAATTGGGATATTACTCAGTTGGAACTTCTGGCGGTTGGTACTTTAAAGAATGTCATTCAGGAATGGATGTTAGAAGCACATGGTGTAATTATAGAAGGGGAAAATTTCAATATTATCAAGATTCTTCAACAATCATTGAAAAATTTGAGGAACAAAGAAAGGATTGATGAGAACTTGGCTTTCATCGAATATTTTAATCAAGTTAATTTCAAAGTTTCTACAAGGTGCTCTAATAAATTAGCAGATTGATGTGCTAATTTTGCTTTGGGTAAAAATTTTATTTGGAATGATCTTAGTGATGTAGATATTCCTCCTTTCTTGTTTATTTTGAAGGAGGAATTTGAATCTTTTGTTTTGCTTTGAGTAGTTTGTAATAAGTTCTTTTTCTAATGCAAAATTGAATTTTCTTTCAAAAAAAAAAAAAAAAAGAGGAACCCCAAGATACTTAATAGGCAAATGGCAATGCACGAAACCAGTTAAGGCTTTAATAGCCAAAATATGATCATTAGAAATTTTCTTGGTGGTAGTAAAATAACACTTGTACTTATTCAAAGAAAGTCCACTAACCATTTCAAAATGATTAAAAAAATCCATATGTTTATTAATCCTATTAACAAAAGTATTCATAAAAAAAAAAACCATCAAAAAAAGATAAGTGAGAGATATGAAAACCACCCAAAGATCTAAAATAGAGGCTAGGAAAATTCTCAAAGAGTTTGGCCAGGCCTCTAAATAAATACTCATCAGTAATAATGAATAGAGCATCATAGATCAGGTCACACTGTCTTAAGCCATGAGAGGATTTAAAAAACCATTGCTTTTACCAATAACAAAACTACAGAAATAGGATCCCTTAATGCAATTTCTAATAAGGTTGATAAAAATTGAAACAAAACAAAAAAACAACAAGATATTATAAACAAAATTCCCAACAATGTTTTCATAAGCCTTTGCAGTATCAAGTTTCAAAATCATATTTCCACCACTCACCCTAATATCTAGATCTTGAGAAAATTCAAGGGCTAAAAGAATATTATCAACAATAGCCCAACCCTTTAAAAAACCCATCTGAAACAAAGAGATAATTTTAGGAAAAATAGAAGTTAAACGATTCATAAGAATTTTATAAAGAAATTTATTAAAGAAGGTGCAAAGACTAACAGGTCTAAAGTCATTCCAACTACTAGACGAGTTGTTTTCGGGAGTAAGCATAATCGAAATAGCTATAAAGAACTTTTTTTTTTTTAGAAGATGCTAAGAGAAATTTTATTAAGAAAAACCAAATTACACTTAATTAAGTGATAACTATTCTATTACTTTCCTCCTATAACAAAGAAATAAAATTAGGATGAATATTATTACAAGAAATATAATCTAAAAAAAAATCTAAAGAAAGAGCATGGTTAGCACAACAATCATCTAACTTATTACAATCTCTACTAACCAAATGAAATAATACTTGATTAAAATCTTTTAGAAAAGATAAATCTTATTCTTTCAAGAACTCTTCCTTGACTTCTTCTTTGTTCACCAAGTCTTGGACATATTTGATTACGTTATAATTATCTCCTTCTATGATAATACCTTTGGACTCATACATACATTCATGAAGAAAATTGTTCAATGATAAAATAGGGAGCAATTCCAATTGAGAATTATCCCAAAGCAAGCAATAAGAGAAAAAGGCACATAAAAATCTTCCTCTATAATCTCTAATGAAGCCTCCAACACCTCCTTTATATGAGCTTAATAAATAAGCATCCACATTTAGCTTTATCCAATCGGTAGGAGGAGGATACCAAAAATGAGACAGCTTAGAAAGTTGATTAGTATCCCAGTGATCCGAATATAGATTATGCTTAATAGAAGACATTACAAAGCATACCAAATTAGCTGCCACCGTTATTGTGCTATCTTCCTTTCCAACATGATTAAAACTATTCCTGCTTTTCTAAGTAAAGAAAACCATAGAGTAATACAAATTCCCCAACAATGAAATGGTGTTAGATAGATTACGCAAATTCTGGAAACAATCCTCCATACTGCTGCTTATTGGAACATTGAATCCCTAACATATTAGTAGATTCAACACTTTAAAAAGAAATGCACATTTGATTGAAATATGAGCTATATTTTCTATGGAATTGCATTCTCTCGGGCACCCATTGAAATCCAGCAATCTTAGATCAAATAGAAAGTCATTTGTTGGAATTGCATTGATATTCAATCTCCACTAGGGTGATTCCACTTGATGTCATAGATTAAGTTTTTTTTTTCATTTCCAATTACTATCTTCTTCAACAAAAGCACAATCCATTTCCTTGACTAGAGCAGAAATATTCTTACCTGAACCTTTGAATTGTAGCTCAAATTGATCTTCATCCAAATCAGAATAATACGGACGGTGATAATTCAATAAACTAAATGTTGACCAAAGAATTCTTTCAAGTTTGGTATATTCAAGTCCCCTTCATGAAAAACCCTTTTTTTAAATTAAAACCCATAGAGGGGCCTACGTGTTAATATAAAAAAAGCAATTTCAAGGTCCTTAAGGGAGACGATCAGCTCCCTAATGCTCCAATGAGCTAAAAAAAAAAAAAAATGCTCCAATGAGCTAAAAATAAAAAAATAAAACCTAGGAGTCGACAATCTCCACTAAGGAGTACAAAAAACTCTAAGTATAATCTACTAGAGCTATAGAGAATAATAATAATAAAAAAAAGATAAAGGATAGGAATGAAAGCTTGATCTCTCAGTAAAAAATGTTGATGACGATTTGAGTTACTTTCACTTGCTAAAAAAAATAACTACATAGTAAATTGGTGAAGTACAAAATTGAATAAATAAACCCTTTGATATAGAAAAAATAATATTAAAATTAATAGAGAAATGATCAAAGCCGCTGTAGCAAAACTAATCTAATTGAAGGCACCATTACAAGAAAAAATAGGTAATTTGACTGATAGGGATCAGGATTAAAAAAGTAATATAAGCCTCATCAAGGTAATCCACAAGCCACTCAATCCAAACTTAAGGTGCAAAGACTAACCAATTTTTAAATAACCCAAGTAGCTAAGGTTAGCACCAACAAACTAGGATAAAAGCATCAGGCTACCAAAAGCACCCAAACCATAGGTACAGCAAACAATTAACATAAACCCAACACCAAAATAGGATAACTTAAGGCCCTTCTCACCAAGCCAGAAGTCCTTCATAAAAACACAGAACGGTAGGAAAAAGGTACCGGCAGCTAACATGGAATAGAATCCTAACTAATTGCCTAGGTAAATTGAGCCCATAGTTACTGCTGTCTAGAACCCCATCAAAATAAGAATAGAAACCCCCAGCAGTCCAAACTTGCACCGTTAAGGATAGAGAGTATAAATGGGATAAACTCACAACACCATGAGCATTGCAATCATAGCTCAAGTCTAAAACCCTCAAGACCACAACTACAAAGTTGAGATCCAAAAGATATAGCCAAGAGCTAAAATACAAAAACCAAATGATGATAGTCAAGTAGAAATAACCTACAAAAGAAACAAGGAAAAGGTAACCCGTCACAAAAAACCCAACAACACTAAAAAAAACAAATGCCAAGAATGAAACCCCCAGCAACCACAATTATAACAAATAATAATATGGACCATAAAAACACCCAGACGATGAGGAAGCACCAGAGACCCACATAGGAACCAAAAATCAAAGAGAATAATAATAAGTCACCATAGAAACCCTATAACAGGTCAAAAATAGATCTGAGATACATCCAACAGCAGCAATTATAGAGAGTAGTACACTTCCTCAAACCAAAAATGCCCAAACTCAATAAAATAAGGTAAAAGCTATACACACCTAGCAAAGAGAAGAATTAATAGTCCCAAAAAAGGAGAAATCCCCTTATTAGAAGACCATCAGGCCAAACAGAACTCCATAAATGCCTAGCCAAAAGAGGCCTACCAGCACACTCCTCAAACAGATGAAAAAAAAACCCCGACACAGGAAACAAAAACATTAAAAAGTCCCACCCCATAAAAAGCCACAATAAAATAGACAACCATCAACCCACCAAAGATATAAACCACTTAAGGAGTAACATAATGAATACCTAGTTCATCCAATTTAAGCAAACCATGCAGAGGAACAGGAATAGCAGCCCCTATCACATCAATAAAATAATTAAGGGGACAACCCTAGCTTCCAAGCTAAGAAGCACACAAATTCCCCTCGTTTTTAGTGTACATAAACTCATAATTTAAAAAGGCTAAGAGATTTTTAATTTTTCTAATCTGGTAAAAGCAATCAGAGATTCAAACCATATCCCCCTAAATAAAAAAAGGCAAGAAATCATACTCAGAGTTCAGCTCAAAAAGTAAATTAGTTAAATATAGAGAAACACATAATTGAATACAATAAAGAATAGCCAAAGTCATCGCATTACAATAATTGCTTGGAAGAGCATGCCCAACAAAGGAAAGAATCAAGCAGCCTTTGCTATCCATGATGGTACCACCACTACCATCAGAAAACTCACCACAAGCACCATCCACATTCAATTTAAAAAAAAAATTCTAGGAGGTTTAATCCAATAAATAATATTAGCACGAGAATGAGTTGGAACATCCATCCACCTGATCCCTAAAGCCTTGCATACAAAAAAATAATTCTTGAAATTATTATAAGAAAGTAACTTAACAGCCACAAGTGAGTTAACCTTATCATCAACTCTCTGAATCACATTATGATGATTCATTTTGACATTATTAAAAAAAGAAGTATTCCTTTTCAACCAGAGAAAAAAGAGAATAAGAGAAACAATAACATTACGAATGTGCCCTTTAGAGTTAATAAACCAAGAAGTAAGCATAGATTTAATGGAGAGATTGCCATTTAGTCAATTTAGCTGAAACAAATCATCAAAATAAACCCAAGTTCTAACAGCAATAGCGCCATAAATAAAGACATGTTGCATATTTTCCAAATGGCAACAACATTGACACTTGGAAGCCATACTAAAACCTTTTTTAGTGACATTATCATCCGTTGGTAAATATCTATGAAACATTCTCCAAAAAAAGACAAAACAGTAGAAGGAATGCTCTTATGCCATATAAAATTAAAAATATTATCAATATTTCCTTTAGCTTTAAAAGTATGCCAAGCATCCTTTAAGTGGAAACCACCATCTTTGGAGAAATCACATAAAATAGTATCCTTCAAATCAGTATTGATAGGTAAGTTTAGAATGAGATGAGTAATGCGATCACGAATAACATTAGACAGTCTTTCATAATCTCAACAATTATCATTAAAAAAAGTTTTCACGTTAATCGATGCAGTAGAAGAAGAATTCAAAATAGAGTCAATAGAGTGTTTACCTAACCACCGATCTTACTAAAATAAGATATTACCATTTCCAAGCCCCCAAGAAATAAAGGACTCCACCTCCCATTTAACTTTGCAAAGCCTTTTCCACACTGTAGAATCACCTTGTTTAGAAATACAGTTAGTAGGATGCTTGAAACACAATACATGGAAATCATAAAGTTAGCCAAAAATTATCCCTAGAGCAAAAATTATACCAAAGTTTAAAAGAAAAGCCTTAGCCAGGTCAAAAAATTCTTACAGCCAAGACCACATTCTGCCAAAACACCACAACACTTATCCCAATTAGCCCAATGAATTTTAGAACTAGAGGAAGTGCCTTTCAAAAACAATTTGTTAATAAGTTTGTGAATCCTATAACAAACAGCTTGAGTAAAAAAAAAAATAGTTTGAAAACTATAAATAGATAAAGCACAAAGAACACTTTTTATAAGAGTAACTCTATGACCGAAGCTAAGGACATTGGACTCCCAAGATAGAAGTTTGTTTTGGACACAGGAAATAAGATCAGCAAATAGAAAAGATCTCCTACTCCCATTAAAAAGAGGAACACCTAGATATTTGATGGGCAAGTGAGCATGTGTAAAATCAGAAAGATTTTTATTAACAGAAATACGATCATTAGAAATTCTTTTAGAAGCAAGGAAACAATTTTTTTTTGTTAAAGGCTAAGCCACTAATCAACTCAAATTGATAAAAGAAATTCATAAGTTTTTTAATATTATTACTAGAAACATTAGTAAAAATAATAAAATCACCCGCAAAGCATAAATGGGATAAGGAAAATCCTACCAAAGTTCTAAAATAAAGGTGAAGATTCGTATCAAACAATCTACAAAGCCCCATAGATAGAAATTCAGCAGCTATAATAAAGAGAGCAGGGGAAATCAGATCACCTTGCCTTTTGCCATCAAAGGCTTTGAAGAAGCCATAATTCGAGCCATTAACAATGATAGAAAAATAAACATCTTCAATACAAGTTTCAATAAGTTTGATAAAGATAGAGTCAAAACCAAATAACTCAAAAATAAGATAAAGAAAATTCCAGTCAATATTATCAAAAGCTTTAGCAATATCAAGTTTGAGAATTAAATTACCCCCTCTAACTCTAACATCAAAATCTTAACAGAATTCCCGAGCCAACAAAATATTATCCATAATGGCCCTACCTTTCACAAAGCCCATTTGATTAGGAGATATAACTCTAGGAAAAATATAAGTAATATGATTCATTATAATTTTAGAGATCAACTTACTGAAAAAAGTGCAAAGACTAATAGGTCTAAAATCATTTCAAATGGTAATAGCATTATTTTCAGGAATAAGCAAAATAGTGGTTGAAGTAAAAAACTTAGGTATAGAGTTACCAGCAAAGAAATCTAGCACAGCAGAAAAATATCATTATCAATAATATGCTAAGATTTTTGGAGAAAAAGAGTGGTAAAACCATCAGGCCCAGCCATTTAATCATTATTCATCTCCAAGAAAATCTTTTTAAACTCCATAAATGAAGACGGCCTAGTGAGATAGATGTTATCCTCATGAGAAATAAGAGAAGGAATGAAAGAATAAACAATAATCTGAGACGGACTGAACACTTTATTGAAATGATTTTGAAAATGTTGTACAGCTAAATTAGCAATCTCCACAGAGTTATTGGTGATAGAACCATCCTCCCTTTGGATTTTAGTAACACTATTTTAACCCTTTTTTTCTTAACCAATGGATGGAAATATTTAGTGTTGTTATCACCTTCAACCAAGTGCTTAGTAGTAGCTTTCTGCCTCCAAAAAATCTCCTCTTGAGCTTGCAAATTAAGAAGGTCCTCTTTGGACTTCTTTAAATGGGAGAAATTTTTATCCATAGGATCATCTAAGTAAGCCAACTCAAGACAGTTAACCAGATGTTCAACATGCATAAGATTAGAGAAAGTATTTTTAAAAACATGATGATTCCATAAATTTAAAACTTCTTTCAACCTTTACAGCTTAAACCTAAGTCTGTTCAAGCCTCAAATAGAATTATCCGGACGTAACGAAACTTGCCAATTGTTCTTAATAACATCAAAAAAAGAGTCATGACATAACCACCTATTTTGGAATCATAATTGAGAAGAATCAATAATTTTTCTAAACTTAGAACTAATAAGTAATGAGGAGTAATTAGATAAAGTTCTAATATGATGTTGCACATTAGTGTAAATAAGAGAGTTAATCCAAGAGTCATTAAAGAGCACCCGATCCAACCTTTGCCATAAATACCCCCTATTTCAAGTAATATTATTACCAACAAAACCAATATCAATTAAATTGCAAGTAAAAATCATACTATTGAAATCCTCCATAGAACAAAAAGAAGGAGGGGATCCTCCAATTCTTTCAAAAGGATTAATGATAGCATTAGTATCACCACCAACAAGCCAAGGCAAATTGTAAATATTATGAAAATCAACAAGTTGTTTCCAAAGAACTTTTCTATTATAAAGAGAAGAAGCAGCATACACAAAAGAGGAAAGATAATTGAAATTAAGAACCTCAACTTTGAAAAGTAAAACCTAAGAAAAATCACAAATCACATAAATTTTAACAGAGTCTTTCCAAAACACCCAAATCTTGTTAGCCACATTGGAAATCACATGTTTAAAGCCCAAAAAATGAGCGTTGCTTAACAATTTAGAAGGGGAAATAAGAGGTTCAAGTAACACAAGAAAAGAAAGGTTATGAACACGACATAAATTCTTAACACGAATTCTAGAGTAAGGATAACCAAGCCCCTCACATTCCAAATAATTGGATTAAACATAAAGAAAACAATAATGAGAAGTATGCAATCAAGTGTTTCTAGGAGGTTGTAGAGAGATATGCTTAGGCTTCCTTCCTCTTTTACTATGAACTTTAATAAAACTAAAATTATTATCATCCTTGGAAAAAAATATAGCAGCAATATGGATATCATTAGTATCAGCCAAACATCATTAATATAATAAGAAGTTGAGAGAGTCTTACTACCACCAGGATATTCCCTAAGAGCAGTCTGTTGAGGACATTCGTTTTCCATAAACATACCATCATCCTCTAACATGTCAAAGTTCTTCTCAACACATTCTTCCATGCCTTTAGAAACGGTCAAGCCAATCTCCATAGGAAAAAATTCACCTTCCTCTAAAGGGATGTCAATCATCTCTCCCTCTTTGGAAGGCACTTGATACGACAAAACTTCCTATTCATTAAAAATATTAGAAGTAGTACGGATAACCATAACACCACTAGACTCATTAACATTTTAATTAAAAGTGCACGAAGGGTTAGTTTAAACTATGACATTATTGGGGACTTCAATACTAGACAAAGTATCCTTTAAATTTTTTACACCACCTACATAGGAAAGTCAAAAGGTTGAACAACAACTCCCTAAACTTGATTTAATAAATCCTCATTAGGATTAGAAGGAAGAGGGTCCTTCACATTAACCACCGTTGGGTCCTCAACATGTTGAAGAGGAATAACATTATTATCCTCTAAATTGGCAAGAGTAGGATTAGAGACAACCTAAGGCATCACCCCCTGTTTATGTTTCAATGATTCATTTTCTTTATAAAGCTAAGGATGTTTTTCATAATAGTCATTCGTGCCATGTCTGTGAATCTTGCAAAAATCACAAAAAATAGGTAAATTTTGAAACAATTTTTTTGGAAATACCACTTAACTTCAGCATTCCATATCAAAATAGGATGTTTTTAGAGACATCAAGTTCAACTATTACCCGAGTAACAGATGGCCTGGACACAGCATCTGTAGCTTGGTCTATTTGCAATGGTCTTCCAAAAATAAAAGCCATACAGAAAAGAATTTGATGATTAAAGAAAAGAAGCCTCAAATTCGGAAAAGAAATCCAAATCAGAGAAATAGGGGATTCCTCCCTCACATCAAAATCCAGTGTCCATTTAAGCAAATGCATTTGACAATATTTAATTCAATAAGGTCTCCTAGAAAAAATATGACTATAATCAAGATCGTTAGCAAGTTGGATAGACACATGACGTTCATCAAGCAAACCAATGTGAAATGATCCAGAAAGTTTTAGGTTTAGAAAAATGTTCGAATCACATCCAGGTTTGGATGTCTCAAGAAAAATTTACTAACATCTGTCAAAGCATAAGGTGCAGTTAGCTGGACAAAAACCAAGTCTTCGAACAAAAGCACAGGGCAGCCCTTGAAAGAATACTGCACAAATTTCAGGTTAGCGGCATAAGAAGATGAGCTAGCTAATGCATCTTTGAAAGATCATGTTTATCCCTCAGTAATAGAGGAAGATATCAGGTTCGATGATAAGGGGTCATCATCCCCCAACACCGAGAAACCATGAAACCCCAAAATGATAAGGAGTGAGACTAGAGATCGATAAAAGCAAGAGGAAAAAATAAAAAAAAATTGAAAGAAACATATACGGGAAGATTAAACTGGCGCACGGAGGAGGAAGCCCTAGAATCACCCCAAAATTTCCTCCAAACCAAAGAGACATTAAAGCAACAAGGACAAACGTTTTTTGACTGATATACGATAAAAAAGCTGATTTTAAAAGAAGTAATTTCCCGGCAAGTGAAATATAACAATTTCCCCAAATATTTAGTCTACTGTAATCCTTCTCCTACAAACTTTGAAAATATGAGAAAACTGATTTCTTAATGCAATTTAAATTCCAAGATAGATAATTTCTTTGCAACTTGAAAACCCAAAAGTATGGAAATTGTTTGCATTCGCCTTCTCTTCACCTATTTTCCAAAAAGGATTGAATACTTTTGGATATTATTTTTTCGTCCCAACCACTTGCTATAGTCCTTCAAAATTCTATTCACCTTCTTCACACTTTTACGATTAGCCTCAGAGAAGATGACGATATCATCTTACTATTGTAAATGTGAAATTTTTTCTGCTTTTGAAGCTATCTTAATCCCAATATTCTTTCCACTTTGAGCAAATGCATCAGAAACTAATTATGAGAACAAAATATATAGGAAAGGAGACAAAGGACATCCTTGTCTAAACCTCTTTTGGCTTCTATCCATCTAGAATTGCACCCATTAACCATGATAAAATATTTCAGATTAAAAACACATTGCAATAAAAGATTAGAAAATTTATCCAAAAATCTAAAGTTCCTTAAAACCAGTTCTAATGTAGACTAGCTCATACTATCATATGCTTATTCTATGTAGATTTTAATAGCCATCATACCTTTATTTGATTTGGAATATTTGAACTTATTTAAAATCACTTGAGCAAATAAAATATGATCAGATATGGAATGACCTCTAATAAAGGCTGACAGATCTTTAGAAATAATCTTGCAAAAAAGACTTAACATTCTATTCAACAACATCTTAGCCACAATTTTATAGATTGATAATGAAGGTTAATTGGACTAAAATTAAAAGGATAAACCAGATTTGTAGTTTTAGGATGAGGAATCAATAAAGTTTCTTTCCATTCTTCACACATAAAACCATAAGTAAGAAAATAATTGATTGCATTCTAAACATCTTCTTTAATAGTAGACTAATAAGATTTTATAAAGGTATAAGAAATTCCGTCTACACCAAGATATATGTTTGCTTCCAACTGATTACCAATAAGTTCTAACAGTTCTTTAGAAAATACTGGTGACAGCAAACTTTTATCTTCATCCCCAGGCACTTGAAAAGGATACGACCAATCTATAAAAAGAATTTTTGACTTTCAACTTATCTTATTCTCAATCATTTTTTTTTCTCTTCAATCATTAATCCTTCACTTTTTTTTAATTTGATGATTCCAATTTCCATTACCTCTAGCTGAAGCATATGCATAAAAAGAATTTGAATCTGAATCACCTTCTTTTACCCATTTAATTTTTTTCTTTGATTCCACAAAGTATCTAGTATTTTATGTTTTAAATTAAGCTCTAACACCTTGGCTTTGACCAAACCAAGTTTAAAATAAAAAAGCCCACCATATTTTTCCTCTTCCAACTACAATTCCAAAATATCTTTTTTAAGTTGTTGTTTTGAAACATTAAGTTCCTGGTGTTTTGCTTTGCTCCAAAAGAACAAGGCCTTCAGAACTCTTTTAAACTTCAGATTAAAAGAATGGAAGGACTCACCTCGAGCATATTAAACCAAAGACTTAGCAACAATTTTGAATGAAGCTTGATATGAAGCCCAAACTTTTTCAAATCTCAACAATTTATTTTTCTTCAAAGAAGAAGAGAAGATCTTAATCACTATAGGACAATGATCGGATGCTGAAAGTTTTTTGAGGGATGTTAGGCCCCCTTATGAACTAGCCAAGGCTAACCAAGAGGGGGGGGGGGGGGGTGAATTGGTATTTTAAAAATTTCTCAATCAAAACACATACTCAACTCAAACCAAACCAAAAATCACCACAAAAGAAAATAAGTCTGGAAATTAAATGCGGAAGCAATAATTAAGAAAGAACACAGAGATTTATAGTGATTCGATCAACTTCACCTGCGTCCACTCCCTAGAGGCGCCCTACGAGTATTGCACTAAACTCAGTTACTCTCCTTTTGCTCCCACAGCAAGATGAAGAAGCCTGTACAAACCACTTTTTAACCAACCATGATGAGGAAGAGAACCCAACAACTTTTGTTCCTCATGAAGAAGGCAGAGAACCTCAACTCCTTTTAGTTCCTTCTGAAGAAGACAGTGAAGCTCAACTCCTTTTTCTTCTTCCAGAAGTTGGCAGAGAACCTTGATTAGTTGATGAAGTCGACTTCTCTCAAGGCTCCAACGACTAAGGGATGAAAATCAAAGAAGACAACTCAGATCCTTACTTGGAGAAATCTTTGTGAAACCCCTCACAAACTCCCCCTCATAAGATCATCTCTCTTTCTCCCTCTCTCTCCCTCTCCTCTAGGCTCTCTCAGGTCAAGAAAACAGCAAAAGATACTCTCTTTGAGTAAACAAGAGGTTTTAAATAGAAGATCTTCAGACTAGCTCTTAATTGTAACAAACTAACTTTATCATTCAGGATGAACATTTGATCGTCCTGTACGATCAGTATAAAATTAGCCTAATCAATCAAGATGATTTGGGAAAGTCTGGATGATTAGAAGGAAATTTATTCATATTATCCAGGATGATAATATATCATCATGTATAATTAGTTCAAGTTGACAAATATCATCTAGCACATCGCTCTAGATGGATGTCTGGACAATGAAAAATAGCTTGATCGTCTAGGCCGATCAGTAAAAAAATGTTGCATATCATCTAGAACATCACACTTGATGGAGGTCTGGATTATGTAATAGTAACATTATCTTCTAAGCCAATCTTTTGATAGTCACGTATGATTAGTTCAATTCAATGCATATCATCCAGAGCATCACACTGGTATCCCAAGAAAAATCTAAGGTTTGATTATATGATCATCCCAAATGATCATGCAATCGTCCAGGATGATAGAATTGAGAAATAAAACCTTAATTACTTTCCTTAATTACCATTTTAATTTAAGCATAATTATGCTTCATCATCTAGGATGATGTCCAAAAATAATAGATGCCTAAATAGATCTGGTGACTGATTCTTTCTGATTTGAGTCTATCATCATCAAAATCCAAAAAATGGTAGAACAATCGATTCTGTTAGCCCTAGCTCGATCTTCTCACACGGGAAACCATATTTTGAAAATAAAGATCTAACTTAAAAATATCAATTGGATAAGAAAAAGAGATCCATTCAAAACTTAATTCCAGAAAAATATTTCATAAAATAATATATCAAAGTAATTAGTCACAATCTTGAATTTTGAAATCATGCCTTTGAAAATATCAAGTGACACATGAATTCTTCTAAGATTTAAAAGTTTGAAAGACGAGAAAGCTTGTTTTTTGATTGGCGCAATTTGCACATCTTTTGATTTTTGTACCCTTCTCAATTTGGCATCATTGCGCATCTTTTGATTTGGTATTATTGACCACTTTTTTTTTTCAAAATTTTTATTTTTTGTTGGGGCTCCTTTTATGACCTTGATAGTTTTGCAAGAAATATTCTTTTTGAAACTCTTAAATACACCCAGTTGTGAGTATATATTCCATATATTAGAGAAGAAAGACTCACCCTCTAATATATGGAGGAAAAAACCACAAAATAGAATCAAAATTATATGATAAAAACAACGACAAGATTATGAAAATTTTGAAAGTAATATAAAGACTTTGAATATTATATATATAAGATAGAATACTATAGCAAGATTAAAAAGATCGTAATTGCAAAGTATAGTGGTTAATTTAAAATAGAATTTTATTTAGAAAATAAAATTACACCACTAAAAAACTTTAAGAGGGGAAACAATCATAGTATTTTTCCCTCTAACTAATTTAGGGATGTCAAAACATTGATTGCAAATTTTTTTTAAATAAAAAATAAGACATAAAATATCATTTTAGCTATGATCAAAAATGAAGAAAAGATTAAAATAATAAACATGAAAAATAAAAGCAAGAAAAAAATGAGTAACAAAACATAAACTTCAGAATTTAGTATCAAGTTCATGCATTTATGTCAATCACACCCAATCTGATCCTTAAGATGTTGAATGTGTCAAAAGCCAGTGGTTTAGTAAAAATGTCAGCCAGTTGATTCTCAATTAACACATTATGTAACTCAATGTCTCATTTAGTTACATGGTATCTAATAAAGTGGTGCCTTATGTCAATATATTTGGTTCTTTAAAGTTGGATATTAGTTTTAGAGATGTTGATGACACTAGTGTTGTCATAAAGGATTGAAATTGTACCTATATGTAATCCAAAATCTAGCATTTGTTGCTTCAACCAAAGGACTTGGGCCACACAACTCCCTAAGGCAATGTACTCAGCTTCAGCAGTTAAAAGTGCAACAGAGTTTTGTTTTCTACTAGACCAGGAGATTAAAGACTATCCTATGAATTGGCAAGTCTTAGAAGTGCGCTTTCTATCCACCCTACATCCTACAAAATCAAAATCAAAATATCCAATAATCTGAAAAGAAGTGTTATGCCTAGGATATGAAATTCCTATGTTTTAGGTCCCCAAAAGGTATCTAAAAATTATTTTAACTACAGTTGGGTGGGATTCTTTAGGATCATATTGAAATATAGCAAAGAGATAAACACTAAGTATTATATCAGGTCGACTAGCAGTCAGGTAAAGTAAAGATCCAATCATCCCTCTTTACTTCTTTTGATCAACAAATATTTTATTTGTGCCTTTATCCAACTGTTTACAAGAGGTCATAGGAGTATTCATTAGTTTTGCTTTATCTATTTTATATTTCTATAAGATGTCCTTTATGTACTTTGATTGATTTAGAAAGATTCCATCATCCAATTATCTTATGCTAAACCCCAAAAAGTAGGACAACTCTCCCATCATACTCATCTTAAAATCCTTACTCATTGTTTTAGAAAAATCATCACATAGTTTTTATCAGAAGTTCCAAAAATATATCATCAACATAGATCTGAAGAATGAGTAATTCATCTTATACTTTCCTCAGAAAAAGGGTGATGTCTACGCTTCCCTTAACAAACTACCTCTCTAGTAAGAATGTGCTAAGCCTCTATACCATGCTCTAGGTGCCTGTTTTAACCCATATAAGGCCTTTTTTAATTTGAAAACATTATTTTGAAATTGAGAACTCTTAAAACATTGGGGTTGCTTTAAAAACACGTCCTCTTTTATCATCCCATTTAAAAAGTCACTCTTAACATCCATTTTGTAAAGCTTAAATCCCTTATAACAGGCAAAGGCTAGTAGCACTCTAATGGAATCCAATCTAGCTACAGGAGCAAGGATCTTCTCAAAATCAGTCCTTTCTATTTGGTTATACCCGTTAGTCACTAATCTTGCTTTGATTCCTAATCACCACACCAGAATCATTCAACTTATTCTTAATGACCCTTTTGGTTCCAACTACATTTAGTCCTTTTGGTCTTCTTACAATCTCCCAAACATCATTCCTAACAAATTGGTTTAATTCCTCTTGCATAGCTAAGATCCAAAACTCATCAGATAAGGCTTGATTAATGTTGGTGGGTTTAGTCATAGAGATAAAGGCAGAGTGGTTCACTTCCTTCCTAAGTCCATGCCTAGTCCTAACACCTTCAAAAGGGTCTCCTAAGATCCGTTCTTTTTTATGACTCAAAGAATATCTCCAATCCCTAGGCAAAGTGTGTGTAGGATCAACCCTTTCCTCTAGATTTGAATTTTCCACTCCTTGGGTAATCTCACCTACTAATTTAGTGATTTGGGACTCTACCCTCTTCTCATAATTTTCAACTCTTTTGGAAATCTCTCTAACACCATCTTCATCCTTAACTCTAGTCTCCTTAGGATCATATTCATCAAACACTACATGATTACTCTCCTTCACCACCAATGTCCTCTTAGTAACACCCTAAAGGATTTTCAAAAACTTGAATATCCTAAGAACACTCCTTCATCAGTTTCGTGTCAAATTTCCCTAAGTGTAACTTCCCATTGTTATGAATGAAAACCTTACAACAAAAGACATAGAGGTGGGAAAGATTGGGTTTCCTACTCTTATGAATCTCATAGGGTGTCTTATCTAGTTTTACTCTAACATTCACCCTATTCAGCATAAAACAAGGTGTGTTTACTGCTTCAGTCTAAAAGTATTTTGGAAGTGAATACTCAGCAAGCATGACTCTAGCAGCTTCCACTAAGGTCCTATTCTTCTTTTCAGCTACCCCATTCTACTTAGTGGTCCTAGGATATGAAAAGTTGTGGTTAATCCCTTTATCCTCACAAAAGTCTTCAAATTTATCATTTTGAAACTCTCCCCCATGATCACTATGGATGGTCAAGATCTCACAATCTATTTTTTTCTAAATCCAAGTAGAGAAGGATCTAAACTTATCAAAAGATTCACTCTTATAATACAAAAATTTTATCCAAGTGAACCTCAAATAATCATCAATAATCACAAAACCATGGACTTTCCCCCCTAAGCTGGCAGGGCTAATGGGTCTAAACAAATTTTTGTGAAGGACTTCTAAAGGTCTAGAGGTGTTACTGTCTTTAATAGAATAAAAAGATGATGGAACTTGCTTCCCTAGTTGGCAGGCATCACAAAGGTGGTCATTAGATAACTTAAGCTTGGGAACACCACTAACTAGGTCTTTTTGGGTCACTCTTCTAAGGGTTTTCATACTGGCATGACATAACCTCTTGTGCCACAACCATGAATCAACAATAACAATTTCAAGAAAAATGTCGTAGCACATTCAATATTATTTAAGTCAAGTATGTTAACATTATTGATCTGCTTTCATTGCAAAATAGTGTTGTTATTTAAGTTGATAATACAAGTATTTACCAAGAATTTTATAATGAAGCCCTTATCACAAAGCTAACTGATACTGGGTAAGTTGTGTTTCAGTCTATCTACAAACAAAACATTTTAAATCAAAAAGTTCTTAGAATTTTCGATTATACATGAGCCCACTACTTTTCTGGTGGCATTGTCTCCAAGAGTAACCTTGCCTCCAGTCCTGATCTCTAGTAAAATGAATTGATTGGAATCTAGAGTCATATGCCATGGGCATCCACTGTCTAGGTACCACATGCTCTTATGAGGCCTTTTGTGAGATTTTGCCTACTAAATATCAAATGTCAGATTTAGGAACCCAAACAAGTTAGGGTCCCTTCTTATGAAAAGAAGATTGTAATGCATGTGTATTATGCAGATTATGTCTCCACTCCCAATGTGTATTACAGAGAATAGTGAAACTACGTGAAATATGCCCTAGCATGCCACATAAAAAAATATCTAACACCAAGAAAAGGATTTACTAATCTACTTAGGTGGTGATGCTTCCTTTTAACATTATGTGATGCATGCAATGTTGGTTTATTCTTTAAAAAAGCTTTGATATTTGCTTTTAGTGAATCATGATCAATTATTAAATTAGAATGCTTTTTAATTAAATCATCAAACTTATCAAGCAAAGACATGTGATTTCAATCAATTTGGAAGTAATCTTTCAATAAAACATCATGCTCTTTTTTGCAAATTCAAAAACTCCAATTTCAAACGAGCAAGCGATTTCTTATGTTTCTTATATAAAGCATGAATTTTCTCACAAATTTTAAGTAATTGATCATTGGTTGGTTCGCATAGCTCTTCTTGGTCAGACTGACCAAGGTGATCACCCGCCATCAAGCAAGAGTTTGATGACTCATCCTCTACTTTAGTCTTAGAGGAGTCTTATGTAGAATCTGCCAAAAATGCCTTTTGGAATTGCTTCTAGTCCTTCCTGAACTTGGGTTTCTCCTAACCCTTCTCCTTGCTTGAGTGATCTTTAAGTGTGGGACAATCAGCATTGAACTGTCTCGACTTCCTGCATTCATGGCAAAAAAATTAGAAGATCTTTAAAAGTTTTTGCTATCCTTACCTTTTTATCACTTCTGATGGTACTTGTTATTCTTCCTTATAAAGCTTTTGAATTGCCTAGTAATGAAGGCAACATCATTGCTTTTAAATCCGAAAGAATTTGTATACGTATCATTAGCCTTTAGCGCCACATTTTTCTCCTTGTTCTTCTTACCTGCATCAATTTGTCTTTGGTTCACCCCTTGCACGTAAGCAATGAGTGACCCAAGTAATTTATCAATCGAATAAGTATTCAAATCCTTAGATTCAGTAATTGCAGTAATCTTAGCATCAAAAGAATAAGGAAAGCATCTTAAAATCTTATTTACTTTTCTATAGTTAGATAGCTCTCATCCCAAAGCATGCCATGAGGTGACAATTTGAGTAAGCCTTGTATACATTTTAGAAATTGATTCAAAAGGTTTGATATGAAAAAGTTTGTAATCATGCAATAAAATATTCAATCTAGATTACTAAACCTCATTTGTTCCTTCATAAGTAATACACAATCTATCCAAAATTTCTTTACCTATTGCAGAAGTTAAAACATGAATATAATCTTGAGATTTCAAAGCACAGAAAAATAGTTCAAATATTTTGCATTAAGTTGCGCTAAATCTCGTTCATCAAAAGTCCATTCAGTAAAAGGAACTTCAATTTTAATTCCATTAATTTCAGTAGAAGGAGGTGAATAACCATCATTAACAAGCATCCACATATGATAATTAATCGATTGTAAAAATGTAGAAATGCGAGTTTTCTAAAAATCAAAAGGAATATTGTCAGACAATGGTGATTGGGTAATAGAATACCCTTTCATAGTATTACAATTACCAAAGTTTGCCTAGAATCAAAATTTAAAAGTTTTCAAGAACTGGCTTTTATGAATCTCGCTCTGATACCACTTGAAAGTTTGTTAGGGATGTTAGTCCCTTATAAACTAGTGCAAGGCTAACCAATAGAGGGTGAATTAGTATTTTAAAAAAACTTCTCAATCAAAACACAAACTTAAACCAAACCAATAATCACCACAAAAGAAACTAAGTGTAAAAATTAAATGTGGAAGCAATAATATGAAAGAATACAGAGATTTATAGTGTTTCAGACAACTTGACCTAAGTCCAGTTCCCATAGGCGCCCTCATAGTATTGCACTAAACAGAGTGACTCTCCTTTTACTCCATAGCAAGGTGGAGAAGCCTGTATAAACTTCCTTTTCATCAACCCCGGTGTGGCAGAGAACCTAACTCCTTTTGCTTCCTCTTGAAGCTGGCAGAGAACCAGAAATTCTTTTGCTTTCTCCTAAAGCTGGCTGATAACCTTAACTCATTTTGCTTTCTTTAAAAGCAGGAAGAGAACCTTGCTTGGAGCAACCTTTGTGAAGCCCCTCACAAACTCCCCCTCACAAGATCCTCTCTCTCTCTCTCCCTCTCTCTCCCTCTCCTCTAGTCTCTCTCAGGTCAATACATCAGCAAAAGATACTCTCTTTGAGTAAACAAGAAGTTTTAAATTGAATATCTTGGGAATAGATCTTAATTGTAACAAATTGACTTTATCATCTAGGATGATTGGCTGATCATCCTGTACAATCAGTACAAAATCATCCCAATCAATCATGATAATTTGGGAAAGTCTGGATAGTTAGAAGGTAATTTGTTCATATCATCCAGGATAGTAATATTTTGTCCTATACGATTAGTTCAACTCGATGAATTTTGTCTAGCACATCACCATGTATGGATGTTTGCATGATGAAAAAATAGCTTGATTGTCCAAGGCAATCTCACAATCATTTGGGCCGATCAGTATAAAATGTCGCATATCATCCAGAACATTGCCCTGGATGGAGGTCTAAAATATGCAAAAGTAACATTATCGTCCAGACTGATCTTTAGATTGTCCCATATGATAAGTTCAATTCAGTACATACCATACAAAGCAGCACATTGGGGTCCAGGATAAATCTAAGGTTTTATTATCATGCGATCATCTCGGACAATCATGCGATCATCCCGGACAATCATGCAATCATCCAGGATATGATCTAGCAATCAATCCTTAATTGCATTCCTTAATTACCTTATTAATTTAGTTATATTTGTGCTGTATCATCCACGATGATGTTAGAAAATAATTGATGCCTAAATAGATCTAGCGGCTATTTCTTTTTTATTTGAGCCTATCATCCTAGAGGTTATTAATATCGTCCAGGATAATTTGCTTAGTGATGATTTCCTTAACCAGGATGCCCTAATTAGGATTTCTATTTTTAACTTATCGACCAGAATGATTTTGGGATCATCTCGGACGATGTGATAAAAAATAGAGAACTCTAAAACATTCAAAATTTTTCCCCCAAGTGTGTGTGTGCAAGGTTACTTAGCATCAGGATCCACATCATTTATAATTGACACAAAATAGGATAAAAGATATTTGACATACATTACCAGCTGATTCAATCCTAATCCACCCAAACTTGAGTTGGCTCGATTTATAGTTTGATATTGTTGACCTGAAATATTAGTAGGCAAGGAAGTCGTAGTAAAAGATAAACTTTTCCTATCATCAAAGTTGTATTCCATGAAATTAGATTCGTAACAGATGTAACTCTTGCAAGATGATGAATAGCTGTCAATTTGATAGGTTTTAAAGCACAAAATTTAAAAGACAACAATCCAACATTTCAAGGACACGAGCATTACCTTTTTTTTATTGTTAAACCAAGTATATTTGGGACCAATTACCCCAATATCAAGAAAATCACCTTTATTCATGAAAATGTTCTTATCATGTGAACCTTGATTAAGAACAAATCTTTTGCCTCCTCTTTTTTCATCTTATGAAAAAAGTCAATTAAAATCACCCCCAATCATAAAAGGAAGATTTCTATCTGAAAACATGTCTAGGCTCTTCCATAATATTCTTATCTTATAGATATCTTTACTTCCATACACTGTAGCAACAAACCAAACACCTTTGTTCAAGATAGATAATTCACCTATTACAACTTGAGAAGAAGCTTCCAACACAAAAAATGAAGCAATATCTGATTTCCAATAAATCAGAATTCCTCTAGATAACCCATCCACAAGAAGAATTTAGAAATCTCAATTTGCTTCAATAAACTTAATAACCTATATTTTATTAATAGAAGTAATCTTTGTTTTAACCAATCCAAAAAAAATTGAAAAAGTCTTTAATAATTTTTTTTAAATAGTGAGATGCATCCTTTGTCCTTGCCCCTCTACAAATCCAAAAGTTTATTAAAGACATTTTGAATTAGAAATGGGATTGCTCCCTTTCCTAATTCCTTTCACCACCTCTTCCTTTCTATCTTTTTTGAATAATACTATCTTTTCCCAAAGATTTGAGTTCCTTTTTTAGTTTGAATTTCAACACAGCTGAAACCCCATCCTTTGGCTTATCCTCCAAATCAGAAGTTTTATCAACAACAACAAAATTTATTTCACCATCTTCTAAATCATTAACCGGCAATACTTTTTCCAGAGGATCAATATGTTCATTAATATCTAAACCATATTCCAAAATTTCAAATTTATTAGAAATCACATGGAATTCGGTAGTAACCAGATAAGTTACCTTAAAACTTTGCACAATCTTAATCGGAGAAGGAAGACACTTAGATTATAGATTTGCTTGATCATCTATAATCTCAGAAATCCCTCGAATCACTTCAACTTCAGCAGCAATAATATTCTGGATATCTTCCATTATTATAACAGGATAGGCCAAATCTTTTACTTGTGAGTCTTGAATAACGGGTTAATACTTTTTGACAATAACTAGAGCTGTAATTGATCTCTTAGATTTTATAATTTTTATAACTTTGTTTCCATTATTAAAGAACTTCTTTCTTCATTTTTTTTTTCAACAAGGATCCAAGGACCTTAGGAAGGTTCAATATTCTCATCTTTAATAAATGAGATATTATCGAAAGACCTTCCCTCACCAGATTTTGTAATGTTGTTACCTTGATAGATATTTTCATTAAAATGAAAATCATCTGAAAGATGTCCGATCTTATTAGATTTGAAACATAAGGTAGAATTTTTTTCATATTCTATTTTTTTGAAAAAATGGCCTTCGAGACCTTCCAACCAAACTCCCAAGGGGATTTTTTTGTCAAGGGGCATACGAACACAAACTATCGCATATTCCCTCTTACTCCATTGGAACATATTACTGTCAACCCACAACGTAGTGCCAATCATTGATGCAATTCTAGCCATGTTATCCTCATCCCAGCAAAAAAATGTAAGTGTGGCATCCTCACCCATATAGGAGAGGTTAAACCTTTCAATTAGGTAGGGAAAAAAGAGGACCCCACTTATCAATTCCCATTATTTGTCCGTTCAGAAACCACAGACCTCCTTCTAACACCCTTTCTACTACGTCCAACAAAAAGAAAGAACAAAGTATCCATCCAATACTAAGGTTTGTTATATGAAACTTCCAAATTGATGTCATTGACAAAGTAGTTCCGTAGAAACTACATAAAAAGGCACCTCCTTACCAAAGACTTTCAACACAACTGAGAATTATAATTTATTTGAGTTTGCTTTGACATTAGATTTATTCAACTTGATAGCCAATCCATCATTTGAAAGAAAATTCAGTCCATTTGATAGATTAACCTTAATATTGCGTCATCTACTCCATGGATTAATAACTTCCTTATCTGAAAGAATAGCTTGATCTTCTTGACCGGCATATGGTATTAATTCCTCTTGAGTATTCAAGCAAATAGTTGAAGTCTTATTCAATTCCTTCTTGCTACTAGAGTCTTCTATATCAATAGAAGAAGGTTTAGCAAAATTGTTACCAAATCTATTAACAAAGATTTTCAATCCCGAAGAAGAGGATGCCTCCAGCTCAATAATACTCTTCAGAGCAGTAGAACAAATCATAGGACGAGGATCATCAGATGAGAAATCTTTTACAATGTCTTTACCTTTCTCCATAATAGGGGATAATTTCTTCTCAAGAACAACAGATGGTTTGCAGATTTTTAATGGAGGAAACTTGTCAAAGTTAGCGAAAGCAACCCTAGAGCAATGAGATGAAGGCATGTTAGTTGGTAACTGGTGACCATCAGTGGTCGCCGTTGCTTCCAACAGCAAAGAAGAATAAAATTTGAAAAAAAAAAGTTTCTCTCTCAACAAACTAGAAGCTTCTCACTCTAGCTTGTCTCTCTCGAATTGTCTGATTCAATGAAAAATGAAATTTTTTCCATAATACCAGAATAAATATCATTACTAATTATAACAGCAATAAAGAACTAAGGAATAACATTACCAGCAAAAAAAAATCCATGACAGCAGAATAAAAATTATTACTAATAATATGTCAGGCTTTGTAAAAAGACTTAGTCGTAAAAACATATGAACTAGCCATAGAGTCACCATTCATACCATGAACAATCTCTTTAACTTCCTCTAAGGAGGGAGGTTTAGAAAGAATCTCATTTTTAGCTTGAGATATAAGATTAGGAATAACATAAGGGTTATCAATATGATCAGGCCTGATCCTTATTGAGACATTTTTGAAAATGTTGAATAGCTAAATTAGAAATTTCCAATGTATCCTTAGATAGCAGATCCTTCATCACGATTAATTTTATTAATGAAATTTTTGGCACGCTTCCTCTTAACCAAAGCATGAAAATATTAGGTATTATCATCACCTTCAAGAAGCTGCTTCACAACTGCTTTTTATTTCCAAAAAGCTTCCTCCTGAGCTTGTAATTTAAAAAGATAATATTTAGCATCCCTCAGCAAAATGAAGTTATCTATGGAAGGAATCAATTGAAAATTAATCTCCAATAACATCTATCCAAATAGAATCCTTCCATAACACCCAAATCTTATTAGCAACATTAGAAACAATATACTTAAAACCTAAAATTCTTGCAGTACTAAGTAATTTTTCAAAGGTATTAAGATGTTCAAGTAAAATAAGAATAGACACATTGTAGACACGACATAAGTTCTTATCTCTTAACCTAGAGGAGGGGCACCCAATGCCCCTAGCATTCTAAATAAGAAAATTAAACATAAAAATTGGATTAATGAGAAGTATGAGAATGGATAGTTCTAGAAGATTGCAAAATAATGTTCTTATTTGTACTACCTCTCCTACTTTGAAACTTGATATAACTAGTGTCATTATTGTCCCGAGAAAAGCATTTAGCCATAATATTCGTATCCTCAGCATAAATAAAATCATAACTATGATAATGAGACTTTAAGACGAGCTTAATATCACTAATCATACCTGCCTGCCTCTCATCCTGAGGTAATTCACCCTCCTAAAAGGTAGAGTCATCATCCACATTAGTTTTACTACTCAAGTCACCACTAGAATTAACTTCAACCATTTAGATTTGGCCATCCTCCTAGTTATTAATACTAGATTGAATAGGAAGATTGTTAGAATAATTATTATTTACCATCATAAAATCGATGTCGGTTAAATTTTTGTTAAGAGCACAAGGACTAATAATAAAAGATGAAGCAATATTTCAATTAGTGGTAATAGCCAACATTTACTCATCCACATTTTTACAACCATGAGATAAGCAAGAAGTACAGTTCAGATTTTCTCCCTAAACATAAATAAGATCATCAACTTGGGTGGAAGGCAATTCAGTATAAACAAAGGTAGGTTGTATTGAATCCTCAATATTATCCTACACTTTAGGAACATTACCCTCATTAAAATCAGCGATAGGAATCCCTATATCATGATTAACTGAAGGGGCCCATTCTGAGATAGTGATTTAACCCTATAAAACTCTTTTAACCCATGACCATGCATCTTACAATGAGAAAAAAAATTTGGCAAATTTTAAATGTCAACTTTTTTGAAAAAACCATTCAACTCAGAACCAATCCAAATCTTATTTGGATGTTTCTTAGAAATGTACAACTAAACATAAACAAGATCTATAGATGGACGAGAGATAGAAGCCATAAATTGGTCCATCTACAAAGGTCTACCAAAAATTGACACCAATCAAAATAAATTTTGAGAATTGAAAATGTGAAGTCTCATATTTGGAAAGGAGATCCACACAGGGGAAGTAAGGGAATCCTCATGTAAATCAAAATCTGATTTCCATTTGAGTAATCTCATTTGACACTCTTGAATATAGTAGGATCACCTTGAAAAAATTCAATTGTAATCAAGATTATTACTCAGTTGAATTGTAATAAGGTGTGGATCCAACAAACTGATATGAAAAGAGATGAAAAGCTTTAGGTTAACAAAAACTTGTGTATAACGTCCATATTAGGATGGCTAAGAGGAAACTTCCTGACAAAAGTAAGAGCAAAAGGGGCAGCTAACTAGGAACCATGGAATCAACAAACATAAACACCATACAACCTTTAAAAGAAATTTACACAAACTGAAGCTTAGCAAAAGAAAATGAAGAGCCCACCAAAGCCTCGTGAAATGAACAAGGTTTACCATCCAGAATAAAAAAAGAATTGGGAAGGAGTTGTCATCTCCGAAAGCCAAACAACCCTTAAAAAAATGATAAAAAAATACAAAATAGGGGAAACAAACCAGTAGGTAGAAATAATGGAGGAAAAACCAAAAATATCCACACCAGGAGTAAGGAAGAAGAAGCATAAAAGACCAAACTGTAAATCGCCTTCATGAGCCAAAAACCCAAAAAAAATGACAAAACAAAAACAAAACAGGTGAAACAAACCAGTAGCATTGATTTATTTTAAACACCTCACTACTTGCAAATGGATTATTAAATTTGCTCACTTTAAGATAGATTTATATTTTGATATAAATATTAATAATATTTTAAATGAAAATATTTACTTGTTGATTTAAACTTTAAATCTTAAAATTTTAAAATCATTTAAATTTTAAATGTAAATTGATGCCACCTTAAAGAAAATAAAAATACTTGCTTTGCTAACTTGATGCATTTAAAAGACATAATATAGAAAATAAAATATATCATTTCCAACTAGTATTTCACAAAATAATAAATATTTTCAAGAAAGAAATATATGGTGAAAGCTAAAAGAACAGCAAGTCAAGATTTATTAGAGGAAAGAAAATTCAAGAACTCCAAGAGATGTTAAACGGTTATGTGTGTTGAAGCTTTCCAACAATAAATTTGATCTCTCAAATGAAAATAGATCTTGTAATAAAAATCAAAGTATCTCCTCTTAAGATTTAGGATGTAAAGAAGAAAAGAAGAGTGGAAGAATTGCTAGAGTTTTATTTTTTTATGCATCCCTTACATGAAGAGGAAGAGTCATATTTAAAGGAAAAGGGTAAGTAAAGTCAATTTTGAATAAAACTACTAATCTAATATAAATTTATCAAATAATAATATTATATTTGATCAAAAATTCATATATATTAAATAGATAGAATTTTCAAATGGTTATAAAATGGCTAGTTACATGGGAAAGTCAGAAAGTCTTTATATGCATCCAAAATAAGGCAAAAATTGCTACCCAGCAAATTATATTAAAATTAAATCATGTTTCAAAATTCATTATAAATTCAAATGAGATTCAAATGAGTCTTATAACCTATCAATTTCTATCTATAGAATCCAAAGAATCTAATACAATAAAAATCAAACCATTTTTCTATCAAAATAATATTATATTCAATAAAATAAAAACTTATGCTCATCTTTTATATATTTAAGGACATATTAAATATTAATATAATAATAGGATGTAATTTATATAAAATTAATCATACATCAAAAAATTGATGGAAAACAAGTAAATTTAAAATGAATAAATAATAACAAATTTACAACATAAGCTTATTACCTTTAATTTACCTAATTATATATCTTTCCATATTTGATAATAATTATGTAATCAATGAAGCTTATAAAATTTATTTAATAAATGAATCTTATAGATTTCTATATCAAGACTAATATATAAATTATTTTAGTAGAGACTTAGATTGTGAGCGAATCAAACCATGCACGTAAATATTACTAGACCACAAACATACTCCTACGTTAATATAAAAGCCTTCAAGTTGTCCATCTTGGTCCATCTTAAGCTCAAAATTTGATTAAACTTGAGTTGTGCATTGTAAATCCCATAAGTAATTTTACAAAAACTTGTAATCACCCCTCGGAGTCATCAGTAATATTTGGGGAAGATTTTAAGAGGATTAGAGTTAATTTAGTTAAAAAATAAAAATATCCCCTTAATTGAACATGTAATTAACTCATTAAAATTACAGGACATGCTAAAATTATAACTGATTACAAAAAACTCCAAATGAAACAAACTTAAAGACATTAATCTTTTATTAATAAAAACATATAAAATTTTTTAAATTTAACGTAAATAAAAAATCTTAAAATGGTAAATTTTAATAAATTAACAATGGTTGAACTTGTAAAAACTATAACAAATTCTATAAAACTCTAAATAACATAAACTCAAAGGCATTGAACTTATCATTGATCTATTCTTTATGAAAAATATAATATGTCCTAAATTTAATATAAATAAAGAAGGTAATATTTGGTTAAATCTAACTAATTAAATAATTAAATTAGAGAAAAAATTCAATAATTCACAAAAAGTCTTTGCAAACCATAAACTCAATGAATTAACTTAGACCTACTCAATCAATGATGTTTATATGAAAGAAAGCTCAAGCAATAGGGCTATGTGTCATAAGGATGCTTTGGTCCTTATACCCATTATGTTAATGCCTTAAACCAATTGATGGGATATACATGCTAAATTGTAAATATGGTAAATTAGTAATCAATTAAATGAAGTAATTAAAAATCAAGAGCCAATAATAAAACTTAAATAAATACGTGATTGTTGGGTAACACAGGCTTATGAGGCTATTAACTAAGCCCAAAGAAGGGTGAACTAAACTTCATTAACCTATTATAATAAAATAGTCATTATTTAACCTAGGTAACAATAATAAATTAGAAATAAAATAATTAGAATCTAAAGCTTTCAAACAATTATGCTTGAAACCTTTAAGATGGAATAGATGTATAGGATTGAGTGCTTTAAAGACTAAAACACTTAATTAAAAGCCTAGACTCATTGCAACCTATCTACCCTAATTTTGGAGAGTTGGTAACATTAAAATTATGTGCCTAGGAGTTGCTAATCAATGAATTCTTGCTTTTGGAAGTCATTGAGGACTATGTTATTTAATATATAAATTCTTTAAAATCTAAAACTAAATAATTGCAACAATCAAATCTCCCCTAAAATAAACATAGAACTTTTAAATCACCAAACACTTGAATTCAAACCTTGCTTTATTGCCCTTAATCAAACAAAATCAATTGTATTCAATTTTAAACATATAAAGCATAAGATATTTAAAAATCACGTAGCCTTATACACACACTTCAGATGGTTTGCTAGGATATCTGATTCTATCATAAGCTATGTTGGAATTATGGTATAGTTTATTTACTGGAGTGGCATTCCTAGAGGGTACTCATAGTTGTTGTGTCTAATTTATGTTTTTTTCATGTCATATTTACCTTTATATTGGTGAATATTTGGTGTAGTCTTTTAGCTGGTTTTATATTTACTTATATACACTCACATAGCATCATACATATGCATTTTTTATAAATAATTCTTTTATATTTATGTAAAGTAGCATGTACCAATAAAACGATGTAAATACGAAGTAAATGATGAATATGTAAAAATTTTACATACTTGTATAGTTAGATTGATTGATACAAATTAAGAGCTATGAAAGATATGAAAATGGTTGTTTATATATACTTGTAGGTTTCAAAAGGAAATGATTCTTCTTCCCTTGAAGGTCATTATGCTTTTGAATACTAAAAAGGATATAGGAGCCAAAAGATTGAAGTCTGAAATAAATAATCATATTCAAATCTATACTATATCAAAATAAAAATCCAGGTGTGTTATTTGTGGTGCATAGTGATGGGGCTTGAGGCAGCTATAAAATACTAATAATTTTATATGATGTGAAATTAATATAAGCTCACTAAATTACTTATGTATATGAACCTAATCAAGTAATAAGGTGATAGAGTAAGGTATCAAACCCATAAGGTAGTTTTTTGTTTATTTGCAAATAACTACTACTACTATTTCAAATGAATGACGTATCCTTTGTAAGATAAAAATGATATCTTTGAGTTTTAATCATTGAATTAAAAACATATAAAAGAAAATTAATACTTATGAAAATAAAATATTTTTTACTAATGTCTTTATAAAATGAAAGCTTTCCTAATGAGACTTTAAATGTAGATATGGATAAGAACTTATGCATCCCTAGATCTCTATTGAGCTTCTTGGGTGAAAAGAAAGGTTTATGGCCTCCATTTAAAGGTTAGTGTATAATAGTTTAATAATAAAGAAATTTAATAAAATGTAAATAACATAGCACATTATAAACCAATAATTAAAAAGGGATACATATAATTTTTAATAAATTATAAGAAGGTAAAAAACATGTGATACTTGAAACAAAACACCTAATAATAATAACTAGTGTATAAGGCTCCATTCTGCAATATTATCTTAGATGGCTCTAAAAACCGTCCTCACAAAATACAAGGGTAACATCATAAGATTACACAAGGATCCCCCCCAAGCAAGAAAATGAAAAAGAAATAAAATAAAAAAACATAAGCACACAAGTGTCTACCATCAACACACACTCAATAATTGTTAATAAAAACCAAAAAAGTTATGCTTCCTAATTATCTGAGTCAGATTAATGTGGGAATGAAAATATATTCAATCAAATAAAAATAATAACTTCAACTTATAAAAAAATCAAGTGTTGTTGTGTTAACAGGCTCGACACTATGACATTTAAAAATACAAAATTATATGTAAATCAATTTAACAAATGCTCTAGAAGTTTTATCCATGTTGCATTATGACATGCCTCTTTGGGAAATGAAACATTAGCCTTTCAACTAGACATTCGCTATGATGTTTGACTCTTTTGAGCACTGCAATGCTTATAAAAGACTATCACTATGGTGCTATCAAAGCTATAGTGATTTATTTGACCTAATGTCATGATATTTTTAACAACAAACGATGCTTACCAAATAATAGTTATAAAGAGTTATGATATATATAACCTGTTGATTGAAACACTCAAAAATAGTTGGAATACCTATTTTTATACTGTGACACTTGAAGATGTAGCATCAAGGAACTAAAATTGGTGTACAAATACTACAATATTTAAATATACGGTATTGTGATGGTCCAACCTTGCCATTTTTATATAGAGCTAAGTGATATAGTACTGGTTTTAAATGCTTCCTTATTTAACAAATGAACACTACATTTCTTATAAGCTATATTCGACTATGCTAGCTCAAAGTTAGCAAAACTATTTTTTCACAATAAATTTATTATATGATGCCAAAAAACATACATTAATAAGTTTTGCAAAAAAGACATCAAATTTAGGGGAAATTAAAATTACAATACGTAACAAAAACAAGTGAACAAGGATTAACAAAAAAATTGGGTTCCTTCACAATACATTGTTAAATTTATATCGTTCAACTAGACTTGCCTAGATTTTTCATTTTAGTTTGGATGTATCAATACCACTGCATAAGTAGTTTCCGATATGATCGCTATCTTTTTCTTTCTATTTGAATTCACTATTATGAGGCAATGAAACAAAAGGTATAATACTAAAAGAGGTTGAAAGCTATCCTTATTGAGTTTATAATTTTTTTAGAAAAGTAGTTTGACTTTAAGATTGAGTTCCAAAAGAATCACCACTTCATCTAAAGGTGTCTTCTTATTTATTAAATAATATTATTTTTCTTGATTAAAACTGAGGGGATAAGAATATCTAGGAATTATAATAGGTTGTTATGTATTATTCTAGTTTCCCACTTAATTGTGTTATCATGAAATCCATTGATAATTACAACCAACATTATATGGAAAACTAAAATTAAGATGGTTTATATAACATGGGTTGTAATTATTAGAATATGCATTATTTTATCATCCAATCAAATTATTATTTTCAATCCCTAAAGCACCAATATCATAAATAATGTTCAAACTAGTCTAATCATGGTTGATACTATTACACTTAAATATTACACAAATTTCAAAGAATCTGGCTAAATATAAGTTAGAATATTCAATAAGAGTTCCCCCAAGCTCAGAATTCAGAACCATTTAAATTTTGGATAATTTCATTTCGAAATTATTAACCTAAATTGTAGGATTATTAATACTACAATGGATTCTATTTATAATATGGTTAGTAAACTCCCTAAGAGGTCAAGAATGATCCTAAACATTTTCTTTATAAAATATTGATTTTTTTTTTAGTTTTTTAAATTTTTGAAAGGATCCTTTATATTTTTGGATCAAATAATATGGGTTTCTCACAAGCTCTACCAAGCACACAACAATGTTAATTCAACTAATAATCATAAATAAATAATAAAAAAGAATAATTTTTTTTCAACAATTTCTTAGATATAACAAATGTATAAAATAAAAAGTAGTTCTTACTTTGCACTTATTTCAATAATATAGTTTAAATTATAATCATCACATTACTTCCCTGGTAACGGCATTGAAATTTTGATTTGGCTAAAAGTGACATGTATATGCTAACATCGTGAGGTTTTTTCTTTTTTGAAGAAATGCAGAAATTGCATTAAAATGAAAGAAGAACCAACCTAATACATTAGAATGAAAAAAAAATAGTAGTTCCTTGATAAAGGAACTTTATTGAAAGTATATTTGTTAAGATAAACTTATTGTAATTGAATTGAAACCCAGTATTTCTCGTTTTAAAACCCTTGAGATGCAGGGGATACCAAAATATTAAACAACCCGAGGGTTGGTTAGTATCCCAGAGTTCCCAATTGGTTAAAAAATAGAGCCTAGTAATGATCTCATAAGCAATCAGAATGAGTTTAGATAACAAATTAAAGACTAAAAGAAAAAAGAAGCTATAAAAGAAAATACATTTAAACATTGACATCCATAAAATACCTAAGAAAATAAGGTATTTCATATGCCATTTCCAATTTCCAAAGTTTTAGTCCAAGGCTAGTTTTCTGAATATTTCTTTGATCAATAGTTCCATCTTCAAGTATCTTTCCACTTTGTTAAAAGCCAAGAGAAAACCAAAAAGCATATTAATAATTTAATTGAGAAGAACCTCCGATAAAGTTCTTCATTTTGAGATCAGCAATTCTTCTTCTGGGTAGATCTTTCACCGGTCCTAGAGCTTGTAGTTCTTTGAACAATTTGTGTTTAGAGCCAGAATAACCATTCTCCTTGGTAGTAGCATATTTATCCTTCAAAAAGACAGTTTTTTTGAATTTTAAACTAATCATAGACGGAGGAGAAATGGTTTTATTATAAACACCTTTTATTCCATTAATAGTTTCAACCATTTCAAAAGTCCCTGCTGCATTTGTTGGAGTCAAAACTGAATTATGCAATTCAACAAACTTAGACTTAGTCAAGAAATCATTTTAAGTTTGAACAACAAACGAATTTGTTTCAGAGTTTTCAGTCTCCTTTTCATCCTCCAAAATTTTTGGAAATTCAAATTTTGAATTTTGAATTTCCAAAACTTCAGCAATCAAGGGTTGATCCATGGAATTTACTGCATTCTCTATTGGATTAATCTCCAAAATTGTTTCAGCAAAAAGTGCTTTATTTTCAGCACCCAAAGCTTGTGAAGGACTGAATTCAAAATTTGAATTTTGAACAACAAATGGCTCAGCAAGCAAATCTAAATTATGACTAACAACATCTTCATCTCCTTCCTTAATTTCAACATCCTTTACAATTTGGCAATTGTTTATTGCAAAATCCATTGGATCGGCCACCAAGTCTTTAACACTAGAATTTTGAGCTACCAATGGATCAACATTCACTTTTGATTCAGCAATAACATCTTCTCCATCTTCTTCCACAATTTCTGCATTTTGGAAAGTATGGAAAACAGCAACTGATTTCTTTCTAAAAAAAACTTGGAACCAAATTGCTTTTTCTAAAATTTTTTGATAATTTTGTTTTGAACTTTACATGCATCAAGGGTCCATATGAAATATCTTCAGTTTGAACTGAACTGATAGGGTCATCTTTAACAAATAGATTCTAATTATGAGAGATATTTGGACAAACAAAATCAATATGTCCTATTCTCCCACATTTGAAATAAAGTGATGATAGATTTTCATATTCAAACTTTTGAAAAAATCTACCATGAAGACGTTCAACCCAAATACCAAGAGGGAGTTTAGAATTCAAATTAACCAGAATGCAGGCTCTAGCAAATTCCCTTCTCCCCCATCTAAACATGTTACCATCCAGAAATAAAGGAGTACTAATTCTAGAAACAATTCTAGTGATATTGGATTTATCCCAGCAATGTAAAGGCAGATGAGGAAGACGAACCCAAATCAGAGAAGAAATCCCATCCAAGGAATTAGGAGAGATGTTAGGTGACCATTTGTCTAAACCTACAATGAAGCCTCCTACAAACCAAGGACCACTATTAAGAACTTCCTCCATGGCTTCATGTGATTGAAAGTCATAATAGCCAATCTAAACCAAGCAAGGTTATATGAAACCCTCCAAATTTAATCCATTGATTTCTTAATTCAATTGCACACTTTGAAAAAGGAAAGTTTTTACTAAAAATTTTCACAACCAAAAAATTACTCAAAACTTGGACTTTAGCTTTTTCCTTTTCTATATCAAGTTTGACAACATTTGCATCTTCAATTTTATCATGTATTTTACTCAAATTTATTTTAATGTGTGGTTTTTTCATCCACACATTAGAATTATCCAATCTTGATGAAGAAATTGGATTTTTGGTATTAACATTATCATTGTCAATACCTTTATCATTCTTCAACATATCAATAAATCTGCAACCTGATGAAGAGGCCTCCTTATTATTTGCTCCAAAGATGATAACCAACAAAGGTGAATTTGGCTTATTATCCAATACTGAAATTACATCCTTCCCTTTACCTGATTCTGACAAAGGCTTATGCTTAGCAATCAAACCTCCCTCTTTGATGACAAGAGGAGATTCCAAAACTCAAAAATTTTGAGGGAAGATGCGAGTAAAGGAGAATCTACCTTTTGAATCCAATAGAATTGGGCTCGCGGTAGATAAAAAAGATTTGGTGTTCCGGTCATCCATGGATGACCGGCCACCTTCTTCCATCTCCAACTTTGTCACCCGAAAACCTTCAAGATATCCTTTAAAATCTTCCTATTTTTGTGGACCTTCTCTCTCTTCACTCTTGAGCCGTGACTCTCTCTTTTTTAAGTGTAACATCATGAGCTAAATGTCATTTTTTGTGTTTGAAAGGAGCTTAAATTTTCTTTGATATGAAATTAATGTAATCTTACTAAAATAAGCAAATATACATGAGAAAAAAGAAAGTGATAGAGAAGAGTGTCAAACCCACTAGTAAAAGTTTTTCAAAATTTAAACCTAACTACTACTGCTACTTCAAATAAGGCTAAAGATAAAATTAAAAATGTTAAGTTTTTATCATTGAAAGAAAAACTTGCAAAAAATATTTGAAACTTATAAGAAAATGTTTTTAACTAATCAGTGTATAAAAAAATAGCTTTCCTAATGAGACTCTTAAATGTAGATGTGGATCAATATATATGAATCCCTAATTCTTTATCCAGCTTATAGGGGTCAAAAGAAAAGATTATGTCCTTTATATAACATTTCCTTCCATATGGAACCTAAAGTATCAAAACATTCTATGTCTAAGCATGTCAATATTCCATCTAAATACTCCTAATTATTCTAGCATTTCTTTTTTTTATTATTTTTTTATTTTTTAAGGAAACCCACAAAAGGGCCTACACATTGATTAAGAAAATGATTACACAGTCCTTAAAGGTACCTCACGCTCTCTAATGCTCAAAAGAGCTATTAAAAAAAGGAAAAAAACCTATGAGCTTGAGCTCTCTACTACTAAAAAGTACAAAATAGCAAACTAGGAACATTCTAGGGTACTAAAGAAAGAGCACCCAAAAAGAAGAAGAAAAATAAAAATAGCAGGAAGCTCCACGTTACTGTCCCAATAATGAGCCCTACGATCATCTGCACAAAATAATTCCTGCAAAAAAGGCTAATAAGAAAAATAGACTTAGCAAAATATAGGCCAAAAAGGGTTTTATGATAATCTAAGCAATTAACCTCACAAATAGTAACAAAAAAACAAGATGACAACAATAAGCAGTAGGAAAGACACAACACCTTATAACAGGTAAAGCAAAGATAAACATAAATGCCATGATAGAAGCAAGAGAGATCATAACAGCTTAAGAATAGAAAGACATAGCTACCTTGAAATCACCAACCAAAATGCAAGCCAAGAGGATTACTCGTCCCTACAACACAACAATGCTCAGAACCATATAAATAAAACATCCTAGTAACAAACAGTCCCAACTAGAAAAATAACCAATAACAACCAAATAAGAATTGAGAAAACAAAGGCAGAGAAGAACCAGGAAAAAACCTCCAACAAAAGCCCTACATGGCACACAGGCAGTAAGAGCAAATACCAGAACCAGCTCCACCGAGGACATAGCCATGAAGCAAAATAATTTAGCTAGAGAGTTACACCACCTAGTAATAGGTTGGGATTAACACTACAACACTACAACACTAAGAGGAAAAGTACCAAAACATAATAAAATAAGGAAATAAACAAACCAATGCCCCTCTAGAACCCCCACAATCAAACACCTAATGACTATAAAATTTGAGTGAACTCGAATAAAGAAGACAGCCTGAGAGAAACTACATCAATCTAAACCGAGACCTAGTAGATAGAAAACTCATAACAATAAAAAAATAAATTAGTAAAAAATGAAAAAAAAAAATCCTCCAGACGGAAGGAAAACAAAATCACAGGCTCCAGCCAACAAAAACCCTTAAATTCTAACGTACGGGAAATTAATTTCATCTAATCTTTAGAGCCCTTTCAATGGAGCTGGAAGATTAGTACCAAGTAACTGAAAAAGATAATCCAAACCAAAACCCCAATTGGTAAGCCAAATTACACAAGCATTTCATTCCTTATAAACATGATGTTAAAAATAGTTCATAAAAATTAGCAGATTTTGAATTTTCCTCACCAGATAAAACACCTCAGGATTACACAACGTATCAATGACAGAACATAAAAATTTTAAACTATAGTTGGCATTGACTTCAATACTAATATTAGTTAATCCAAGAAAAATACATAATCATAAGCCATAGAGAATAGCTGAGATGATAATATAATTAACATCACCATTCTGAACAGGACTAGTAAAAGCCATAATCAGAATACCATTACTATCTTTGATAGCCACACCACACCTCAAGGAGTTACCAATGATATCACCATCCAAATTCATCTTGTAAGAATTATTGGGTGGTTTGATCCAATAAGTAACCTTATAATCATTGGAATTAAGACTAACCACACAAACAATACCTAAGGCAGAAGAAACAAAATTATAATTTTAAGGTTCTTGACATATAGCAGTTTAACAGAGTAAAGAGCCAAAACCTTGTCTTTATATTATGAATAATCCTATGATGGTTCATAGAAACGCCATTAAAAAGAGAATTATTCATATCCAACCATAAATACCACAAAATGAGACAGGAAATTGCATTTCTTCTATTCCCTTTAGTTTTAATAAACCAATAATTAAGCATAGCATTAATAGGCAATTTAGCATTAAATTAATTCAATTGAAACATATCATCAAAATAAACCCTAGTTTTAACATCTAAAGGACCTAAAATAAACACATTATGCATATTCTCCACATGATAACAACATTGGCACATAGAAGGCAAAATAAAATCTCTTTTAATTAAGTTATCATCCTTAGGAATGAACTTATGCAAAACCCTCCATACAAAGATAGCCATAGTGGAAGGAATACTTCTATTCCAAATCATAAAAAATATATTAGTAACTTCCTTCTTAGATCTAAAAGCTTGCCATGCATCCTTAAATCCACCATCCTTGTTTAGATCACATAAAATTAAATTAGGACAGCCATTATTCAGGAGAAGGTTCAAAATTTGTTGAATAATAAAGTCAAGAATAACATTTAAAAGTTTTTGATAGTCCCAGTAATTATCAGTAATGATGTAATTCACCTTAACAACCATAGTGGAAGAAGAGTTAATTTGAGAATCAATAGACTGGCCACCCAACCAAAAGTCTTGCCAAAAAAAAAAATGTTTCCATTACTAAGCCCTCAAGAGATGAAGGGTTCAACAACCCATTCAACTTTGCAAAGTCTCTAGCACACTTTAGAATCACCTTGGTTAAAATAACAAGTAGTGGAGTGTTTACCCACACAATACTTAGAAAACATAAAATTATCCCAAAGCCTCACTTTATCAAGAAATTTGTACCATAGTTTGAAAGAAAGAGCATAAGCCAAATTGTTCATACTCTTACAACCTAAGGCCCCTTCATCCAACACACTACAATAATTGTCCCAAGTGGACCAGATAATCTTTGAATTGATACTAGCCCCTTTCCAGAAGGATTTATTGATAAGTTTATCAATTATGTTATAAACCAATTTAGTAGTAAGCATAGTTTGAAAAATATAAACAGGCAATGAATAAAGGACACTTTTGATAAGAGTTAATCTTTCACTAAAACTTAAAAAATTAGAATCCCAAGACAAAAGCATATTCTGCACAACAGTAATTAAATCAAAAAGAAAAGTTTTCTTTCTACCTTTAAAAAGAGGAACACCAAGGTACTTAATAGGTAAATGACCATGCACAAAACCTAGTTAAGTCTTTAATATCCACAATATGGTCATTAGACACTCTCTTGGAGGCAAAAAAATAATACTTATTTTTTATTTAGAGAATGAACACTTACCATTTCAAATTGATGAAAAAATCCATAAGTTTATTAATCCTATTAATAGAAGCAATCATAATAATAATAAAGTCATCAACAAAACATAAGTGAGAGATTGGTCGACCACCCAAAGTTCTAAAGTAAAAGATAGGGTACTTCTCAAAGAGTTTGGTAAGGCTTCCAGAAAAGTAATCAGCCACAATAATGAACAAAGCAGGTGAAATAGGGTCGCCCTGTCTTAAACCATGATAGGATTTAAAAAAATCATGTCTTTTACCATTAAAAATAATAGAGAAATAAGAGCCATCAATTCATGTTGTAATAAGCTTAATGGAAACCAAATCTAATCCAAAAAGATTCAAAATATTATAAGAAAGTTCCAGTCAATGTTGTCATAAGACTTAGAAATATCAAGTTTCAAAATCAACTTTCCACCTGTCACCCTTACATCTAGTTCTTGACAAAATTCCTGAGCCAATAGAATATTATCAGAAATGGCCCATCCTTTCACAAAACCCATTTGAAATGGAGAGATAATTCTAGGCTGAATAGAAGTTGATAGACTTATAAGAATTTTAGAAAGCAGTTTATAAAAAATTATACAATGACTAATAGGCCTAAAATTATTCCAATTACTAATAGAGTTATTTTTGGGAATAAGCACAATAGAAGTATAAGTAAAAAACTTAGGAATAGAAATACCAACAAAATGATCCATAATAGCATAATAAAGATCAATAAGAATATTATGGAAGGATTTTTTAAAAAACTTAGTAGTGAAGCCGTCCGACCCAACCACAGAATCACCATTTATGCCATGAACAATCTCTTTAAATTCCTCTAAGGAAGGAGGTTTTTAGAGAAACTCATTATCCTCTTGTGAAATTATTCAAGCATTTCTCTATAGATGTTATAATCATACTAGGTTTAAACTATACACATGGTCATTGTATGCATTAGACGAATAATTTGAGAAATCAAAAAAATAAAAACTTTTTTTAATGCATAAGATTCTACATTTGTACATATTATGCTTACAACATCATCAGCCCAAAACCAGAGAATTAGCTACATATGGAGGAAATCACAAGTAAACCTATTATCATTTTATTAAATGGTAAAAGAGATACAAAAGAAGTAATAATAAAATTGTCTCCACAAAGGAAAAAATAATTTTCTCAACACTTCTTCCACTAATCACAAAATTTCTTACACATATAGACAATGATCTCCATAAAATATAATTAAGTTGTACTTCCCTAACCTCCCTTTGACTTTACTTTAAGAATAGAATTTTACTCCATTAATAAAATTTACCAAATAATTGGACTAAAAAACTATTTATAATAAGTACAAAAATAGGTTCAAGCACCATGATATTTGATAAGTTGGTGGCGCTATGGTGAAAAGTAAACTAGTTCCTTAGTACTATAAAGTCTGTTCTACTTTAGAGCTATTAGATGTGATACAATTATTAAATAAAATTACTCATATTTTTACCAAGACAGCATGGTTTCTTACATTGGTAACAACTCTACCGCAACACTACAAACTTTTTAATGCTATGCTGCTCGAATGCAATATTTGACTCTAAGGTATTGAAAGACATGGCATTGTAACATTAATTTTTTTGAGACACCTGGTGTTACCGTGTAAAAATTTTTTCTAATCTTGGTTCTGTTGTGGTGCATGAAAATTGAGAAGACTTGCACTTCAAATTAAAAAATTTGTGAATCGGTGTGATCTATCTTGGCCCTACGAGGTAATATAATCTGGCACTACGACACTACTTAACACTTGTAAATTTTGCCATTTATAAATATTTCATGTATTAATATAATTAAAACTACACATTTTCACTATAATGCAAACATAATAAAAAATATATAGTTTACACTTAAGACCTCACCGCCTTCTTTTTATAGTAGACCTAGGGGTATACTATGAGAAGTTATAAATGAATACAAGTTTTTTTGTTTATAGATTATTATTCATTCATCATTTCATAGCACAATATTGTATATATTTTAGTGTTTTTATTAATGTTTTCTAAATTATAATTCCTTTATTATTAGTATAGACCAATCTAATCTTGTATTCATATAAACATTTATTGAGATTTGGATTGTTAGCTTGCAATCACTCTAAGTACAAGTCCAGATTGTATATTTTTCTTTATTTTTTTTCACAATCCCGCTAATCCTTTCAAAGTTCAAAATATTACGTCCATATATAAATTCCAAATCCAAATAAAAATTTTCAATTTAAAGCTTGCATATACTAAAATCATGACAACCCACGCCTTTCCTTAGATCTGTATGAATTAAAACATCTTTAGACTTCACATTATTTGATAGTATTCTTTTTCAATATGTAATACACTATAATAATGGATTTCCTTTATAGATAGGTATAACCTAATAATTAAGAAATCCTTTTCTCATACCAAACTACCTTTAAATATTAGTTAACTTACATGATCAAATTGATAAGTGAATATTCCTTTTATCCTTAAGGATAAATTGAATGTTATTTATGACATGTTTGAGTATGAAAATAAATTTAGTTTCTCTTTTCAATTTGATATTGAAACAATATACATTCTCACAGGATAGTATAAAGCTAAAATATGTAGAATTGACTAAAGAAACATTTAAATCAAATAATGCAGTATACGTAGGATTTGAACAAAATTGTAGTCCGCTACCACTGGTGATAACGATGTGCAACATTGAAGTAGTTATATATCATTGATGGCTAAATATTCCATTATTTTTCAATTTTATTTTAAACCCAGACTAGTGAGTGCCATTCTATCCAGCATGAACCTTCTTTTACTATATCTTTAGATTTTAACATACTTGGACACTATAACCACATCAAATTGAATCATCTATTATATAGGGTTTCATTGATTAGGGAATAAAATATAGTTGTTATATTACTTGTTTCATAATTAATTATTCCTGAGGGAGCTTATTTTCTTAAATATATTTAATGAACGATTTTCTTATATCTACGGCTTCTTCCTCCAAAGAGAAATAATTTTTGCCTTTGTTGGACTTTTTTTTTATATATTCCATATGAATTTGTGATAATACCCAATAATAATGTACCTATATTAGATTTAAGTCCTTTTATGATAAGTTAACTCTTTAGTCATCATTTTGAAAAAAATCAACCATGGCATTTTCTTTACTTAGTATTCCATACAAAGTAACCTTTTGAATTATCTCTAATAATTTCATTGTATAATGATGATATGGAACCATGTTACATTTTAAAGCCATATATATATTTGTAGACTTATACACAACAAGCTGTGAATCTCCGTACAACTTTACTTATTTTATTTCATTTACGATTGTCAACTCTACACAAGTAATCCGTGGCTCATACTCAACTTTACTATTTGTGCAAGGCTCTAAAAAATGATAGTAGTACTTCAAACCTTTATTATGGGTGATGAATATAATACTCATTTTAGCTTTTTAATGGGATATATAATATGGTTCTTTATATTTTTTACTAGACATGGCACCTTCAAAATAAGAACTCAGGTGAGTTTTTTATTTACATTTAAATTTTCAAACTATTCTTGTCTAAGTTCATTATTTACTTGAAGAGTTTCTTACAATGAATGTGTTTCTAAGTAGTCTGTCTATTCTTATCCTTCACAACATAGACAGGAATGAACGATATATAAAACTTTAACAATTTTATTTTCCACCAAGAAAATCTTCATGTTAATGTTGTTTGACTCAACATATACTACAACAAGTTCATTCTAGATATTAAAATAACTTTCTGAGAAAGCATGTAGTACCTCAACTTTTGAGCACTGAGAACCTAGACTACATAATACATCATAATTGGAGGACAACATATTTCAATTAGTACCAACCTTCTACTCTGGTAATAATGTACATTTTTGTCATCTTCCTGATTAACTTAATCTATAATGCACCAAGAGAATTATTCAAGATTTATTTATATAAGATTAATTTCTTCCTTGGGATAAGGGCATCTAAAACTTACTATTTCATCAAATTTTTTTTATAAATTAAAAAGATCTCTAACCACCTTCTTCTCATAAAAAAAGTTATTCTGGTAAGTCTAAAAGAATATTCTAGTGGAGTCCAAAAGAAAAGCTATTCTTAAGGAGGATTTTAAATAATGATCTTTCAATAAATGGGTGGTTATATCATTAAAGATTGATTGAAAGTATTTCTTGTCTAAGTGCTTGTGAGGTAGTTGAAGATGGTAACCATATTGCAATCCATTGTAAAAAGCTATTGGAAGTTAGAGATACATTTAAAAAATGTGGTATTCATGTTCCAATATTCTAAAGTTTATTTCATATCTGGGAAAGTAAAGAAATTACAGTAGAATAAAACCCAGGTCATTTCCAAATTTATATTTCTGTTGTTTTTCAGAATTGGAAAGATAAAAATATTTTCAAGCATGGGAAAACTATTCCAACTCCATCAATGTTTGAATCTCAGATTCTTTCTAAAAGTATGAGATGACCAAGAGTGGGGGTGAATTGGCATTTTTAAAAAATTAAATCCTAAGCAGGAGTTCTATTTTTATAATTTTTATTTATTTGAAAATATGAATTAACTAGTTTTTAGTTGATGCTAGTGGTTAAATAATGATTGCAACAATAGTGATGAAATTTTAAATCACACAACAAAATATTAAAATCAAATTCACCAAGCAGTTATAGTAATGTTGAAAGAAAAAAATTACAATAAATGGTAAAAGGATACCAAAATTTTTTATAGTTGTTCGATAAAACTTGACCTTCATCCACTCCCTAAAGTCCTCCACTCTGATATTTGCACTATTCGAAAGTAACACTCCATTTGCTCTCATAGCAAGGCGGAGAAGCCTATACACAAAATCACTTTCACCTTCCCCGGTGTGGCAGAGTGTCGGTTGCTATATCACCCTCCCGGTGATGACATCAGACCTTCTCATTTTTCTCCCTCCATGAGAAGGCAGAGAACTTTTGAGGACTTTGACCTTGAAGCGCTCCTGCTAAAGAGCTTCTACAAGACTTACTCGAGGTACAGGCGGAGCAAGCATGCAGCAGGATCAGAGCAACCATGTGATCTCCTCACACTAATTCTCCCTCAAGCTCAAAATCACCTTCTCCTTCCTATTACAAGCCCTAAATTATTTCAAGAATCCCCTCTTAAGATTTCCCTTCCTTTGTCACATTCCTCGCTCTCCTTTTCAAAAGGAAAGGAATTGATTATTTAATAGGCTTCAAGAAACCATAAAAAATCAATTTTGCCATTTCTTTTTGTACAGTATGATTAAAAATTATATAGTACGATCAGTTCAAAACTACTTTAAACATGGTATGAAGGAGTACGAACATGCAATAATTGTCCAAAATAATATACAGTATGATACAAATATCATCCAATATGATATACTATATATTTCATCTATTTATGTTGGAAGAATGCTGGGATGAAAAAAATGTATCTGCATTCATCATTTGGTATGATCCAATTCATACCAAACGATTAGTTATAATATGCAGGTCAACTTGTATGATGTATAAGTCGTATAGTATGATTAGTTCAAAAATCAAGGTTTCATCTGGTATGGTCTTTGGTATGACCAAAAATAGCCCCAGTTCATTATATGGTATGATCAAGGTCATACAATATAATTGGAACAAAATCAACAGTTCGTTTGGTATGAATGTCGGCACGACCCAAAATTGTATCAGATCATCGTATTGTACGATCGTGGTCGTGAAGTACGTTAATCATTTATTACTTAAGCCTTGATTTAATTGACTAATTACAGGGGTTAATTTTAGCAAGTTTTCTAATATTCATATAGTATGATTAGGTAATACAGTATAATGTGTTCAAATTTCAAAAAATTTGGAGGCTAGGGTTTCGGGTTGAAAATAAATCATAATGTACGATCACTATCGTAGAGTATGATTAGTTCACATAAGATAGCCGTTGTTCCATAGTGTATCGTACAATATGAACTACATAAAAATAATTTATTTTTTTTGTTAAAGAAAAATCTTTTCCTATGTGTGTGCATGGTCGCTCAGTTTGCATACACTTTTTGTAGAAAGAATCAAGAAATAAAGAAAATACAAAGTTACAGAGTCCTTCACATCCTATACTACCTAGTCTCGAGTATTCTGTTTTCTTCAATAGTGTGAGATATTCTAGAAATTTTAGTACTCATAGATAAGAGTAACATTCAAATTCTTCAATGAATAATAAGATAATTCAAGAAATTTTATTTCTCATCATCAAAATCTCAGACTATGGGTCATAGATGCAACAATTTCCCCCTTTTTTATGATATCAAATAATATTAGTTGATAGGTAGGATAATAATTTTTTGTTGTTTTTTTTTATTAACATGACTAAAAGAATATAAAAACTTGAATAGAAATATGCATTTTATTTTATGTCACAATTTTAAGTCACATAATCTAAAAAAAACTTCAAGAAACATAGTATGCAACTGTAGAGAAATTAACTAAGGACAGATAAACTTGTCCCCCTTTTAACATCACCAAAAAAAAGAGTATCAATGAAAAGTACAAAAAACACATCAAATAGAGACTTAGTCAAAAGATGGATCCTTATCATGTTGTGGTGGTGGTTGAAAGAAGTAATGGATTGAGGCAAAATGATGAACGATCAAAGCAAATCTGTCTCCAAACCATTGCATGAACTCCTCATGTTACTGGTGTTATTCATGGATATGAGAATCAATCCAGGTTTCAAGTTGGTCGAGTCATTGAATAATGTTGTCTTGAGGATATGCAGGTGCAGGCCCTATTAGTGGAGAAGGTCCTATTGATGGAGCACGTCCTCTTGCTGGTGTAGCCCTGCCTTCTTCATTAAAATCTAGCTCAACATGCTCTTAGCCCAGATGAAATAATCTAGGAAAGGAGGCATCCATATAAAAAAAATGGACATTGTCAGGTTCATAAGGAAAGGTCAACTGGTATTTGTGGGGAAGAATGTATCCTATTAGATGCCCTAGGGCTAGATTGAGTTTCTTGTGGGTGCTAGGAAGACAAATTTTTGTGATGTTCAAGATATAGTCAATAATTATATTAGCATCATCAAATCTAGTGTTGGACATTATCATTTAAGTGACAATAAACATAATTGGGTTCATGCGTTTCCTATCTCCAGCTTTGGGTATTATAGATATCCTATGAATGTGGTTGATGATGTAAGCATTTTGTGTTAAGGACGGGAAAAGAAGTTGGTGTTGGTTAAAAGCAACATATCTAAGAACCAAATTGATGGAACTCTAGTAAAGCTAGTTTGTTTTGAAGGCGTAGGCTCGAGGTCCTTTAGTAGAAAGTTTGATATGTTCAGCAAGGTCTAATTAGGTGATTTCAACATTTACACGGCATACAAATGAAGTGAGGGTCAAGTTTCCTAAATTGATCCTAAGGTTGGCAAGGAACAAATAGAAGAGCTCAGATTAAAATGGAAAGGCCAAGGCGAGAAGATATTTGAGGGAAGTGGAAGCGAAGAGGCTTATCACCTCAAAGTTAAGGGCTGCTTGATTTATCATGAAAAAAGGAGTGATTGTCCATGCTTTGAATTTGTGGTAGGCATCCTCATCTTTAGAAGAAAAAGAAGATCATCATGGCGATAAGAGGTAGTGGAGCTTCCTGGGATGATTAAGCTACATTTGCTTAAGTTAGCCATAGAGTAGAAACAAGTGAGGAAAAGTATAGTAAAGAGAGGTTGAGTGAATTGAGCATGTTTGTCCTCCTATTTAAATATTTTTTGACTCATCATATAGTACGATCAAAGATTGTATAGTTCAATCAAATATTGTATAGTACAATATTGTAATTATTTCATCTAGATGATTGGTCAAGAAAAGTTTGTTAAATTGTATAGTACGATCAGGTTTCTACTGATGATATGAAGGAAATATATTCACCCCGAGGGGTCATTATTATGACCTCTAACAAAAAATTTTATACAATATGAATGGGTGTTCATATAATATAAATTACAACAATATTGTATAAACTGAGTTAATATCATCCCAATCCATTTGACCCCGTGGATCTTACAGTACAAGAGGAAGATATCGTACAATATTAAGGGCAATAACATCATACCAAATGATTTGGATGCATGGATGATCATCGTACAGTACGAGTAGGGTATATAATAGTATGATGTGTAGAATAATGATTGAATCTAGATCATTGATTCAACATAGGGTTGTGATGATCATACAATACGAATTTTAATCATAAAGTGTAATATGGATAAAAAATTAGATGTTTTCGGAATTCAGTGAGATAAGGGTGTAAAGTTCTAGAAACCCCTTAGATAATTTTTTTTATTATTGTTTTATCATTTTTGTTTTTTTTTTTATTTGTATCAGGCATGAATGTCTGTAACGCCTAGTTTGGTCCTCAAGGTGCTAAAGATGTCATATGCTAGTGGTTGTATGAATATGTCTGCTAATTGATCTCTTTTGGCTATATTGTGCAATTCTATATCTCCTTTGTGTTAAGATAGTTGCTATTTGAATGCTTTACATTTTTGCAACTTATGTAGTTTTGATGATTCCAAACATTATTGTTCAAATGTGTAGTTATCTCCTAACAATTTTAGAAGATTTGTTTTTGCTCTTGTGTGTACTAACATTTCAGGAAAAATGAACTCCAGACTACGAAGACTTCAAATCAAATTCAGAATGAGATACTTTGTAAAATTTGAACTTTGCATTTCTTTGAAATTAAATTGAAAGGGAGTGATTGTAATTGAGTGAATAAAAACATACACACACATAAGAAGATCATAAAAAATTTATATTGATCGTATTGGACGATATCCATTCGTATGGGACGATCAGACAGTTATCTCCTATTGAGCACATGGAACGAATAAGAACTTGCTTAAAAATTTTTCTAAGTCCTATTCGTCCAGGACGAATTTTACAATCGTCCAGGACGATTGGTTCTCTGTAAAATGTTCATTCAGATGAAATTAAATTATCGTCAATGGCGATTGGTCCTCTGGAAAATTTTCATCCAGACGAAATTAATAATCGTCCAGGACGTCGGTCCTCTATAAAAATTTTGTCCGGACGAATAAATTTTCGTCCAAACAATTAACCGACTTAGAACGGTTTTCAGCAGTTTCTAGAACCGACCTAGTAATAACCGTTCGTACCGGACGAACCTAGTTCATACGGGACGATCAGCTGTACGAAGACATTTCGTACACATATACAAATGGGAATCGTTTCAAATCGTTTAAAAAATCATCCAGGACGATCCACGATCGTACGGGACGATCCACTGCGTACATAATTGAAAAATTGCAATTTTTGGGCTGTTTTTCTTGTCTTTTGTATAAATAGTCCAAATTAGACTGCCACCCAATCTTTTTGTCATTTGATCTTTGTGCCTCTTGAGAGAATAGCCAAGGAGAGAGTGGAAGAGAGTATTCAAAGGAGGATTCCTACCATTGGAGAGAGAAGGCTTCATTTGGATTTCAAGGTAAGAGTCTCTACTTGTGAATTGGGATTACTTCACTCTTTTCTTTCTTCCTTCTAGATTCTTGTGAGAAGATCTGTCAAGGAGATTCGGTTCTCTTCGACACTTTGAGAGTGTGAATAGACGAAGGGTTTGCTGCTACATTGGAGAGTGTGAATAGCCAAAGGGTTCGCTGCCCTACACTGGGAGAGTGTGAATAGCCGAAGGGTTCGCTTCCTACACTTGGAGAGTGTGAATAGCCGAAGGGTTCGCTGCCTACACTTGGAGAGTGTGAATAGCCGAAGGGTTCTCTCCCACACTTGGAGAGTGTGAAAGGACGGACGGTTCTCTGCCAAATACTAGGGATTGTGTAAAGGATGAAGGTTCTCTGCGCACCGGGGAGTGGTGAAAAGAGTGTGTTGTAAAGGCTTCTCCGCCTTGCTGTGGGTGCAAAAGGATGAGTCAACTATTGGTATTAGTGCAATACTCAGAGGGTGCCTCTGGGGAGTGGATGTAGGTCTGGTTTTAGACCGAACCACTATAAATCTGGTGTCATTTACTTTACTGTTTTTACATTTTCGCATTTTAATTCTTAGTCTTAAAAACTCTATGGTTGAAAAACTTTTTCTACAAAACTTAAAATAAATAATTTTTATTTCGATTCAACATAATTTTAAAAGAGGGCTTAATTTTTTTTTAAACTACCAATTCACCCCCCCTCTTGGTAGCCTTTGGGACATTAAATTAGGCTTAACAACCTAATTACTAGACTCAACACTTTGGCTACATGATCTCTTACGAAGTGATGTCTAATGTCTATATATTTTGTTTTATAGTCTTAAATTAGATTTTTGATGTGTAGATTTCACAAGTATTATCACACATAATTGGGATGGTTTTTATGAATAATCCAAGATCTAAAAGTTATTGTTTCAACCATAAAAATTGTGTAACACAACTTTCTATTGCTATATAATCTGCCTCAGTCGTAAAAAGGGCTATAAAATTTTGTTTTCTACTGGACCAGATAACTAAAGATTTTCCTATGAAGTGATAGGTTCAGAGGTGCTTTTCCTGTCTACCCTACACCCTGTAAAATCAAAATCTGAGTTCCCTAAGATTTCAAATGATGTGCTATTTCCAAGATACCATTTTCCTTGGTTTGGAGTGCCTAGTAGATATCTAAGGATTCTTTTGGTCGTAGTCAAGTGAGACTCTTTTGGGTCAGTTTGGAATTGGGCACAGAGGCACACACTAAATATTATATCCAATCTACTAAGTGTTAAATAGAGAAGAGAACCAAATATTTCTTTATATTTTTATAGTCAACTAATTTTCTATTCAAGTTTTTATCTAATTTAATCATAGAACTCGTGGGAGTGTTCAAGGCCATAACACTATCCATTTCATATTTTATTTACACTAAAACCAAGAAAATAACTTAGTTCTCCCATCATACACATTTTAAACTCGTTAGTTACTATTTTTAAGAAGTCATCACATAAGGTTTTATCTGAAGATCCAAACAAGATATTATCTACATAAATTTGAATAATGAGTATTTCATCTTTTACCCTTTGTAGGAAGAGGGTGGTATCTACAATATCATTAACAAACCCTCTATATACTACAAATGAGCTAGGTATTTTATACCAGACTCTAGGTGCTTACTTTAGCCCATATACCTTTTTGTAACTTAAGTACATGATTTGGGAATGTGAGTTTTCAAATCTGGGGGGTAACTCATCATAAGCATCATCTTTGATTACCTTATTTAGAAAAGTACTCTTAATGTCCATTAGACATAATTTAAAAACCTTGAACCAAGCAAAGGCTAAGAGCACCATTATGGCTTATAGTCTAGCTATTAAGGAAAAGGTTTCCTTAAAGTCTATTCCCTCAACTTGGTTATACCCCTTATTTACTAATCTGGCATTATTTCTTACTATGGTTCCTAAGTCATTCACCTTATTTTTAAAGACCCACTTTATTCCAACAACACTCTGCTCTTTAGATCTCTTAAGTAATTCCCATACATCATTCCTAGTAAACTTGTTCAACTCTTACTGAATTGCTATAATCTAATTCATCCCTTATAGCTTGATCTATACTGATGGGTTCCATCATAGAGATAAATGTTCAATAACTAACCTCTTTCTTAAGTTTGTGCCTAGTTTTCACACCTTATAATGGGTCTCCTAAATTATATCTTTAGGATGACTAGAGGAATATATTCAAACTATAGTAAGTTGTTCCTGAGGTTCTACCCTATCTCTTATGTTAATGGTTTCTACTCCCTGATTGGCCTATACCTCTTCTTCTTCAAATTTAGGTTCAAGGGTCTTATCTGATTCATCAAATACTACATGGGTAGACTCTTCTACTACCAAGGTCCTATTATTAAAGATTCTACAGGCCTTACCTACAAATGAATAACCTAAGAAGCCACATTTATTAGCCTTGGGATCAAATTTTCCTACTGTAAATTTCCCATTGATTACGATAAAATATTTGTAACCAAAGACATGCAAGTGTGAAATATTCAGTGTTCGACCCTTAATGAGTTTATAGGGTCTTTTATCCAACTTCAATCTAATGTTCACACTGTTTAAAACATAACAAGCAATTTTCACTGCTTGCTACAAAGAGTGTACTCAGTTAGGTTTTTCCTAACAGCTTATATCAAGGATCTATTCTTTCTCTTGGCTATCCCAATTTGCTGAGGAGTCCTAAGGGATGAAAAGTTATGTTGTATTCCCATCTCTTGTTAAAAATATTCAAATTTTTTATTTTGAAAATCTCCACCCTGATCACTATGGATTGTTGAGATTTTACATCCCAATTTCATTTGAATCCAAGTGGAGAATGTTTTAAATTCCTTAAACGACACATTCTTATGTGGTAGGAATCTTATCCAAGTGAATCTCAGGAATTCATCTACAATCTCAAATCCATAAATTTTCCCACCTAGGCTAGCTGTGTTAATGGGTGCAAATAGGTCCATGTGAAGGTTTTCTAGTGCCCTAGATGTATTCACATCCTTGATTGAATGAAATGATTATTTTACTTATTTTCTTAGTTGGTAGGCAACACATAGATGTTCTTTAGTTAAGTCTAACTTAGGTACACCTTTAAGTAGGTTTTTCTAAGTGATATTTCTAATTTTTTTCATGCTAGCATGAAATAGTCTACTTGCCATAACCAAGAGTCATCCATTATTAGTTTTAAACACAGAGAATTTAAATATTTCAATACAGTTAAGATCTAACATATACACATTGTTTATCCATTTTAGTTTTAATGCATGTTCATCATTTAAGCTAATCAATCATTTGTTGAAAAAAAAATTATGTTAAATCCTTTGTCAAATAATTAACTAATACTTAACAGATTATGTTTTAAGACTTCAAATAATAAAACATTTTTAGTTAAAAAATAGAATTTCTAATGATGCCTGAGCCAAACACTACCTTGGTGGTATTGTCCCTTAAAACCACCTTGCCTCCTATCCTGGTTTTTGATATAATGAACTTCTTCATGTCCCCAGTCATATGTCTTGAGCAGCCACTATCCAAGTATCATATACTCTCACTAGGTTTATCATGAGAGCATCCCTACGATGTCATTCAATGGTTAGATTTGGGAACCCAAGTGAGTTTGGGTTCCTCCCTATGCTTGAATGAATGTTATGTATACATATTATGTTGTGATGAATGCAATTTAGGTCTCCACACGAGGTGTGTCCTATGGTGAATTGTATAAGTAAAGACTACGTGACCTTGCATGTCATCAGAGAAGCACCTGACAATAATAAATGGGGTCACTAACCGATGTGGGTGGTGATGCCTCTTCTTAAAGTTACATTATGCATGCAATGCTGAGGGGTTATTCATTTGAGCTAATGGGGAGGATGGTTTATTAGTTTCAAGTACTGAATGTTTTGCTTTCAATGCTTTCTTTTCATATTCATAGGCATCCACTTCCACTTTTAAGTGATGCTCAATATTATCTTTTTCCCAAACAATTTCATCCAATTTCTTATATTCTTTTTCTAATGTAATATGAGATGTTTTCAAGAAATTATTATACAAGATAACTCAATATGCTTCTTATTTAATGTATCAAATTCATCATGCAGGGACTTGTAATCCCTAGCTAAATCAGAATGTTCTTTAAGTAAATTAGCATGCTCAGTTTGTAAAGTACTAAATTTAATGTTAAGGTTAGCTAGTATTTTCTTTAACTTTCTATGTGAATCATAAATTTTTTTAGAAACAACCAATAATTATTTATATGAAAGTTGGCATACCTCATCTTCATGTGATTGATCAAGATTATCGTTATCCATTAGACACAAATTTGTTACCTCCTCCTCTACATCTTCTTCAAACAATTCTAAGGAAGAGTCGGCCCATAATGCCGTTTGTGTCTTTAGCTTGCCTTTCTTATAATTTGGCTTCTCCTCACCCTTCTCCTTGGTTGGATGGGTCTTCACGTTGGGACAATCATCTCGGAGATGACCTAGTTTTCTACACAAAGAAAACTGTGTCAGAAGTAACTTTAGTATTCTTAGAGATTTTACCATTATTCCAACAATTTTGATGATGCTTTTATTTTATCTTTAGAAAATTCTTGAACTGACAAATAATCAAGGCTATAACATCTTCTTCTTATGATGTAGAACTATCGCTTTCTAGTTATTTTCTTTTAGAGCCACCATTCACTCCTTTTCTCCTTCATTATTTTACATTTGACTCACTCCTTACTCGTAAGAAATGAGTGACCCAACCAAATTATCAATTGAAGAAATAATTAAATCTTTGGACTCAATGATTATAATGATTTTAGTACCATAAGAACTCGATAAATATCTCAAAATTTTATTGACTTTTTCATAATTTGATATCTCTCTACCTAGTGCATGTAAGGATGTTACTATTTCGGTGAACCATGTGTCACGAAATAAAATATTTAATCTAGACTATTTAATATCACTAGTTCCATCATATATGATACACAATCTATCCCAGATCTCCTTACCAGTAGTATAGGTGGACACTCTCAAGTCTTCTGATTTCAATATGCAAAAGAAACAATTCAAGCATTTTGCATTTAACTACACAAGTTCTCTATCCTCATTGCTCCATTAACTAAATGATATTTGAGTTTTAATGTCATTTACAATTTTAAAAGGTGCAGTGTAACCTTCTTGTACTAACATCCATGTGCAGTAGTCTATAAATTATAAAAATGTAGACATTCAAATTTTCCAAAAATCAAACGGTATGTTGTCAAATAAGGGTGTACGAGTTATGTAATAACTATCCACAATATTAAGGTTACCAAAATATGTCAGGATTAATTTTCTCAAGATTTTCTAAAAAACTATTTTTGAGACCCCACTATGATACCAATTAAAAGTATGACATATGCCGAGGGGGGGGGGGGGGGGGGGGGGAGGGGGGGGGGGGGAGGAGGAGGGTGGACAAGTATTTTTAAAAATTAAATCCTAAGCAGGAGCTTTATTTTTGTAATTGTTTTTTATTTCAAAAGATGACTTAATTAAATCATAGTTCAAGCTAGTGATTAAATGATGATTGCAATAATAGTGATGATATTTTAAATCTCACAATGAAATATTAAAATAAAATTTTCAACTAAAAATTATGGCAATGTTAAACGCAAAAAAAATGTGATAAATGGAAAAAAACACTACCGAAATTTTTATAGTGGTTCGATCAACCATGACCTACTTTCACTCCCTAGAATCCTCAACTCAGACCTTTACACTACTCAAAAGTAACTCTTCTTGTACCCCCACAACAAAGAAGAGAAGCGTTTACCCAAACTCAATTTCACCTTCCATAGTGTGGCAGAGTGTTAGACACTATATCTCCCTCTCGGTGATTGTAGTGGACCTTCTCTTTTTTGTTACACCTGGAGAAGGTAGAGAACCTTTGAGGACTTTTACCTTGAAGGCTCTTCCGCTAAACAGCTTCCACAAGACTTACCCAGGCCATAGGAGGAGCAAGCATGTAGCAAGCTCTGAGTAACTGTGTGATCCTCCCTGAAGAAAAAAATCACCTTCTCCTTCCTCTCACAAGCCCCAAATCTTTTCAAGAACCTCCCTCTCAAGAGTTTTGTTCCTCTGTCACGTTCCTCTCTCCCCTTTTCAAAAAGTAAAGGAATTGATTATATAAAGGGCTTAAAAAAACCCCAAAAGTTTAATCTAGTTATTTATGTTCATACAGTATGATCACAGATCATACATTATGAGCAATTCAAAATTGCTTTCATCATGGTATGAAGGAATATGAACAGCCAATAATTGCCGAATACATCAGACAGTTTGATACAAATATCATCCAATACAATATACTATATTTCATCTGTTTATACAGGATGAACATTAGGACAACCAAAATTCATCTCTTTCATAATTCGGTATAATCGCATTTGTATCTTATGATCAGTTAACATGTTCAGGTCATCTTGTACGAAGTATACATCATGCAATATGATTAGTCCAAAAATTAAGGTTTTATCCTGTATGATCTTTGGTACAACCAAAAATTGCTTCAGTTCATCGTATGAAACAATATAGGTTGTATATTATGATTAGAACAAAATCAATTTTTGTCAGGTATGACTTATGAATTATGATGACCCGATTAGAAAAGTAGAGGTATGAGATTTGATTTATGTTAGAAAAGATAGAGGCAGACCTAAAAAGTATTGGTTAGAAAATATTAGAAATTGTCTTTGTTTAATAGATTTAAACGAGAATTTGACTTTCAACAGGACGCAATGGAAAAAAAGATTCATGTAGCCGAGGACAAAGGTTGAGACAAAGGCTTGATGTTGTTGTTTGTTGTTGTTGTAGGAGAATTAAAAATTTATCAAAATGATTTTTTTTTTTTTTATTTTAAATTGTTTGTAAAAAATATTACAAAATTATTCTACATTTATTTTATTTTATATGGAGTAATTGAAAATGAAAATTTCTATATTGCTGTGTTTTTATTGGGAAATGGGGCATCTTTTTCTGTAAATTTTTTTTTTTTAAAAAAAAAACCCCCCCCCCCCCCGCCCCCCTTATGTGTGTGCATGGTCACTTAGTTTGCATACACTTTTTTGTGGCCAGACTCAAGAAACAAATAAATAAAGAAAATATAAAGTTACAGACTCCTTCACATCCTATTAAACCTAGTCTCTAGTCTTCTTTTGTCTTGAGCTGTGTGTGATCTCCTTGAAATATTAGTACACATAGACAAGAGTAACATTCAAAATATTCAATGAAAGTAAGAAAATAAGATAATTAAAGCAACATTACTTTTTATCATCAAAATCTCAAACTAGGGATCATAGAATGCAATGTTTTCCTAATTAATTCAACCTAATTTATATCCAATTAGTTAGAACTGGGATACTAACCACCATCATAAGGTGTTTAAAATTTGGTATGCTCCTCTTATAGATTGGATCAAATTTTATGTGGATGCTTCTTTTCTACAATTGAACTTGGAATGTATAGCTGGAGTTGTATGTGATCATAAAGGAAGGTTTTAACTTGCATATGGTAAAAACACAAATGCATTGGGATGTTTTTTTAGTGGAGTTTATTGTAATTTTTTATTTAAAAAACATTAATTATGAGAGAATGATTGACAAGAAAATGATTGTAATTTAAGGTGATAATATCAATTTTATCAACCTATTGAAGAATTCAATTTTGATGAATAAAAGAATGATGAAAGATATTCAAAGCTTGGACATTTCTTTTTTTTTTTTTTTATGTTTTAAAAAATGTAAGCTTTCATTTTGTCTCTAGAGATAGTAATTATATGGCTAGTTTCTATGCATGTCATGCCCTTTTAGGAGATATTTTTTGGAATGTTTTTATTTATAGTGAACTTCCTTCAAGTTTAGTTGACTTAATAAGGAAAGATTGTGATTGTTTAATTATCACTTCAGTTCTTATTTATTTTTATGCTTTATTAATATTAGAAATTAAAAAAAAACAACCTTCTTTTCATTAGAAATGAGCATCTTTCTTACATAAAGCAATAAATAGTTGTCATCTATCTGATTAATTTTATATAAAACTTAAATATGCTAAACAATATTGAAATGATCTCAATTGAGAGAGACATTTAGCTTTTGTAATATCTAGGATTTCTTAAATTTTAGAAGGAAGCTTTTCAATTCTTTTATGTTTAATCAGAAAACCCAAAAATTTACCTGATGTAATGCTGAATAAACACTTCATAGGAGTCCTTTTTAGATTATATTAGCAAAATCTTTTGAAAACAACACTCAAATTACTTAAATTATTTATTCTTTTTTGACTTTTATTGATTAAATCATTGACATAATATTCAACTTTTAGGTGGATAAGTTTATAAGTTATTCTCATCATTACCTATTGATATGTGTCACCAACATTATTTAATGTAAAAGACATTATTTTATATTAATAAGCTCTAATTAGTGTTCTAAAAGCTGAAAATTTTAAGTCTTCTGGAGCCATCTTTATTTAATTGTTCCTAGATGAACCATCTATACAAAAGAATATTGCATGTAATGAAATAATACGTACCATGAGTTATATTATAGTAAGCATAAACTCATCTTTAGAGTCGACTTTATTCAAACGTCTTAAGTAATTGCATAAATGGATTTGAACATTTTTATTCTTTATTAGAACAATATGAGCAAACAAAGTTAGATATTTTTCATCCCTTCTAAAATTAGCCTCGATAAGTTTCTTGACTTCTTCAATGGCTTATTGCATATTCTTATGTCACATACACTAGGATTCTTATTATAAGAGAACCACATTGGGTTGTATCTATAGTTTATAATTCATAAAGTCTATGAAATACAAGTACATTTGAATCTGAGAGTAAAGGTGTTCATGTATATTATTTTACTATCATATCATATTAGAAATAATAAACATGTTCCAAACATAGTTTTGAATATATACACAAAAAGAAACTTATGAAAAAGGCTACCAAAAAATTTAAATCTTGTACTGACATGAATACGATGCATATGGTGGCGGTTCGTGGCTCAGGTTCTCGTTGAATTGGATGTTTCTAAGAAACATCTAAAAGAGATTTGTATTGGGTTGGAGGTGAAGGGTTACTTCCAAAAAGTGGAATTTGTAAACTTGCCCATTGTTTGTCCTCATTGTAAAACACATGGGCATGGTATAAATAAATATTTTCTGAAGCTTCCTCGCCTTCATAGGGAGAAGGATTCTTCCAAACAACCACAAGGAAATGTTGTGAATGTAGTTTCACATGAAAATATTATTCCTGATCTTGGAAACTTTTAGTACAATTCCTCTAAACTGACTGAAATTATGGAGGATCATATGTAATTAGCTTGTGTTGACCATGAACTAACTATTACTAATGTTGATTATTCAAACTATAATCAGGGAGTTATTGTTAAATCTACTTTATTCTTATCTTTTGGTTATGAAAATATGGATGAGGAAAATTTTCCTAATACTTCCAACCAAAATATTGCTATTGCAGACACTAATATTCCTTATATTATTAACAAAAAATTATCTGAGATGAATGTTATGTTGCTATCTAACACGGATACTAATCCATTTGTTCTGAATGAGCAGGAGAAAGGGGTGGAAGTTAATGCGGGTATTGAAGTACTTTATAAAGACATTGATGGGAATGGTACCATGTTGGAGGAGGGTGAATTAGCTGGGGTGGAAAATAGAATTTCTTTTGCGGATGGAATTGATGAGTTTTCCATGAGGAGAAAAGATAATGTGGAGGAGGCTGGTATGCTTATGGAGGGTGAATGTCCTCAAAAGGTAAGTCAGGGGGCCCAACATAATGATCATAAGCTTCCTTCAACTTCTTATTATAATAATGATGCTAAATGTTTTGCTAAAGATGATAATGATACTAGTTTTATTAAATTTCATAATAGGAGAGGCAGGAAAAGTTAAAACATCATTTTACAATCTCTTAGAACCACTCGTCCCTTGAATACTAGTCATTAACCTATTGCTTATGTTTAAAACTATTATTTGGAATGTTAAGGGTATTGGTTACCCCTCTTCTCGGTTGAGAGTTAATAATTTATGTCGTATTAACAACATTTATATTCTTATTTTTCTTGAGTTGCTCATTAATGTCTCTAAATTACCTTCTACTGCTAGAATATTGTATTTAAAGGATTTGGTTTCTAATTATGCCAGTAAAAATTTGGGTTATTTGGAAGAACCTCTTAGGATAGATGTTATTGGTGACTTTACTCACATTTTACATTATAGCATTGAACTTTTAAATTTGAATAGTTATGCCTCTTTTATCTATCCTACTTCTTCTCATAATACAAGAAAACTTTATGGGAGCAACTTAATAATTTTGATAGTATTTGCAACTTACCTTGATTGTTGCTGATGATTTTAATGCGATTTTAATCCTTCTACCCATTTTGGAGGTTCTACCCCTAACTATCATTTGATGGAGGATTTTAACAAAATGATTATGGAGTGTAATTTGATTGGCAGAAAAGATAATGTATGATCCTTAATCGAGAGTTTTCTCGGGCTCCGGCCCGGGATGTAATTAACCATGGGGGCTTGCGCCCGTGGGAAACTTGGCCCCGCAATCTACTTTACCCCACTCGATCTCTCGTATCGGGTGGGGGAAACCCGTGACTAGGTCGTGTATATTGCTACCCATCGGGGTGTGCTGGCGACAGCATCTATCCCCAATGGTTAGTCGTATGCGCGATCCAATCTGCCCTCCCATCGACCTGTTCGTGTCGAGCGTAGAGGCCTACGATCATTTTGTCCTACGGGATAGTGCGGTCGTACCCTCTGCATTCGAACCCCCGCGAGCGGTGCTCCTTCGGAGGTCCACAGTTGCTTCCTGAGTATTTCCTAAATGTTGTTTAGGAAAATTGGTAGGCCCCTTTGCAACCTGATAATTCTGTTCATGGCATGAAGAGGTTTTGGTTCAAGCTGCAAATATTGAAACAAAACATTAATTGGCCGAATCACAATGTTCTTAAAAATATTTTCACTAATATTTTTATAATTGAAGACAAAGTTAATTATATTGAGGCTAATTGTTATGTTTTTTCTTCTGATGCTAATTTTAACTTACTTAAAGAGGCTAAAGTTTATTTGTTTAAATTAAAAGCTTAAGCAGAAGCTTTTTAGACAAAAAGATGTTGCTAAACACCTGGTTGAGGGGGATATAATAGCAAATATTTTCATGCATTGGTTAAGACAAAAAGAGCAAAAATTCCATTAATAAAATCATTGGTGATGATTGTTCTACTACTGAAGATGGGGAGGAAATTACTATATTAGCTTTTCAGTATTTTTAAAATAATCTTAATAAAGTTTTTACTCCTCTTAATATTGATAATCCTGATATTATCCCTAATCTTATATCTCAGGAGGATAATGATTTACTTTGTAAACACCCATATTTGTAGGAATTAAAAGTGATTGTTTGTAACATGAATGGTGATTCTGTGGCTGGTCCCGATGGATTTTCTACTATGTTCTTTCAAAAATCTTTGAATATTCTTATCTTTGATCTTTTTCGACTATTTTCATTCTTTTTACTGGGAACTCTATCCCTAAATTTTTTACTTCCACTTCTATTATGCTTATTCCCAAAATCAACTCGATTAGTAGTTCGAATGATTTTAGACCTATTAGTCTTTCTACCTTTTTTAGTAACTTGATTCCTAAAATTCTTATTAGTAGTTTAAACTCTATTTTACCTAAAATTATTTCACCATATCAAATGGGTTTTTTATGGGCTATACTATTAACGATAATATTCTTTTGGCACAAGAATTTTGTCATGACCTGAATGTTAGGGTTAGAGGTAACAACATTATCATAAAGCTTGACATTACCAATCCTTATGACAACATTTATTGGAGCTTTCTTTATAATATTTTTCATTTTTTTTAAATTCGAATTACATCAATCTTATTAGGAAATTGATTAATGGATCCTATTTTTCCATTATTGTCAATGGTAAGAGTACGAGTCATTTTAAATCCTCTTATGGCCTTAGACAGGGAGACCCTATCTTTACTGCCCATTTTCATTGTTGCAGCAAATTATTTTTCTAGAGGTATTGCTAACCTTTTTGAGAATCAACCTATCCTTTATTTTTAGAACCTTGGGTGGTTTCGCTATCTCCCACTTAAGTTTTGCTGATGACTTCATTCTTTTTATGAATGGCTCTTTAAATCGGATCATCAAAACTTTACAGTTTTTTCATTACTTTGAGAATGTTAGTGGCCTTTATTTAAACAAAAATAAATGTTGCTTTATTTCCCTTAACAATATGACTAATGATAATATTGTGGCTCTCAAAGCAATGTCTGGCTTTGTGCAAGCTCATATGCCTATTAGGTATCTTGGGCTCCCTCTTTTTAAAGGTCATAAGAAGTGTTTTCTTTCTAATGATTTAATTACTTCAATTTAGAGTAAGCTTTTGTCTTAGGATTCTAATTTTATGAGTTTTGAGGGTATGCTTACTCTCATTAGAACTTTTCTTTGCTCACTTATAGATTAAACATTTCAAACTTTTCAACCTACTCAAACTATTTACAATAGGATTGATAAACTTATCAATAAGTTTTTTTTTGGAAAGTGGCTAATATTAATTCTAAAATTACTTGGTCCTATTGGGATAAATATTGTGGTGTATTAAATGAGTGTGTTTTGGGTTATAAGAGCATGCCTCATTTATCATATGCTTTTTATTTCAAGTTGTGGTATACCTTTCGTGCTAATAGGAGCCTTTGGACTAAGTTTATGGTAGCTAAATATTATGTGGGTAAACATCCTACTACTTGCTCTTTTAACCAAGGTGACTCTAAAATTTAGAAAAGACATTGTAAGCTTAAATGGATAGTTGAAATGTATATTTCTTCGGAGTTCATGGAGGTAATATCTTCTTTTGACAAGATTAATGGTTTGGTCAACAGTTTATTCATTCTATCAGTAATACCTCTCGATTGTGGTAGTTCAGGTGAACTATTTCATTACTAATAACTGTTGGGATTATGATAAACTTGTGATTGTGATTCCAAACTCTATTATTAATCATATTTTTAATATTTCCCTCTTTCACTGAATCTAAGGATTTACTCTTATGTAATTTATCCAAAGATGGTACCTTTAAATTAAAGGATGCTTGGAATATGTTTAGAATCTATAATGATATATTTGTTATTTGTTCTATTATTTAACATAAAATAATTCCATCCACTATTGCTATTTTCATTTGGAGAATTTTGCAAAAGTTAATTTCTACTGAGGATAATTTAATTAAAAGAGGTTTTATTATGCCTTCCAAATGAAAATGTTGTTATCATGTGGAGAATATTCATCAAGTTTTCCTTTCTAATCCTTTAGCTGTCAAAACTTGGACCTGTTTTGATGATATTTTCAAACTAAATTATTTTAATGCTATGTTGTTTATTAATTCTAATCTTAGTTTTTGGTTTGTCAAGTCTAAGGGCTATATTAGAAATGTTATTCTTTCTCTCATTCTTTGGTATTTATGGTTGGAATTGAACAATTCTTATTTTTATGGTATTGGGATAAACCATCATAAAACTATCAATAATGTGAAAGATAATGTCCTGAGACTATTTTCTATTAACTTGCTTTATTATAAGAATTTTTAAAAATATTTCTTTGTGGTTGATTACATAGGCATTAATTTTGATGGTGATTTGCTTCTTGCTTGTTCCATAATTATTTTTTTGGATTAAGCTGCCTATTAACTCTTATAAGATGAATGTTAAGGTTATTTTTTATCAGCAATGTTAGGGGTCTCGTGAGTTTCTCAGGGACAATTATGCTAACATTATTATGGCTTTTGTTGGTTCCTTGCCTCTACGTGATAATAGTTTTGCTTCAGCTATTCTCTATTGGATTAAATTGTGTATTTCTTTAGATATTATCACTATCAGTATTGAAGTTGATTCTACTTCTATTATGCATGTAATACTTAATTTGTCTGGATGATTATGTTTGCAATACTAATCTATTTTATTTGTTGAGGGATATCAAACTGTTAATAACTCTTATTAATGCCTCCTCTCATGTTTATAGGTAGGGAAATTCATCTATGGGTTGGCTGGCTAATTGGGGTTATAAATTGGACCATCTTACTGATTTAGATGTTAATAACTTATCTGCTTATTTAAAAGGGCTTATTAGATTGGATAAAATTTGTACCCCTTATGTTAGAATTTAATGTATTTGGGTTGTTTGCTCTTGTTTTACTCTTTAAGGCTACATCGATTTTGGATTCCTCGTGTACGTGGCTAATTTGTTTTTGCTGGAGTTACGTGTCTCCTGGACCTTAGTGTTGTGGTTGTATCCTCTAGATGGGTGGTTGTTTGGGCATTTGGTTTTCATTCTACAAGGCTTTTCTAGCTGCTTGGAGGTTGGACACGTATCCTTTGTACTTTTTGGTTTTACGTTTCCTATTTTGTTTTTTTCCTTGGTTGCTATTTTATTTGGAGCTATACTAGTTCAAAATTGGCATTGTGGTTAGGTATTATTTCATGTTGTACCAGCCTACTGGCTGCATTTTATAATTTTATTAGTTATATTTTTTTCCTTTTGTTATTGTTTTTGCTTTCTGGGTGTATTTTCATTGTGGCG
>NW_021319479.1:193348-212976 GCF_001605985.2 Dendrobium catenatum
CGGCCAGGCAAAAATATGTTATCGGCCAGGACTATCGTCATGATTGCAACAGAGTTCGATCAGATCGTCCATGACAATAAATTATCATCCAGGATGAAGAGTTATAGCAAGCACAAAAAATTTCAGCAGATGGAATTTTACAAAAAAAATTGTCCTATCGTCCAGGACGATATGAGAATCGGCCAGGACAATATGAATAAAAGTTTGATTTTTAAGAAAAGATGTTGATGATCAAAACCCTCAAAAATAAATGACTCACAATTAAAATCTAAAAACAACAATAAAAATAAAAAAATTCTAAATACCAAAAAATGAAAAAAAAAATTTGTGTTAACAAAGAATCCATACGTCAAATTTTTCAAACAATTAAATTTTAGATATTTAAAAGATCAAAGAGTTTAACAAATCAAAAATCTGAAAAGGTAGAATATCCGATCTTGTTAATCCCTAGCTCGGACTTTTTTCAAAGCAATAATCGTCCTTTTAAAAATAAATGATCTAACTTAGAAAGACTTTACTGAGTAAAAATAACATTCAATCAAAACTTGGTTAGAAAGAAAATATTTTATAAATAATATACCAAAGTAATTTATCTCAATTATAGAATTTGAAATCAATCGTTTGAAAGCATCAAATAACCAATGAGTTCTCTAAGTTTTAAGGGTTCACAAAAGAGATAATAGCTTGTATTTAGTGGGCTCATTTTATGCCTCTTGTTTCTTTGATTTGGCTCTTTGAGCATCTTGATTTTGATACACATTTTGTGTATATATTTTTCTTTTCAATTTGGCGTCATTGGCCTCTTTCCTTTTTAACTCTTGTAAGCTAAAAGCTCTTTAACAAAACCCTTAAAAAGAACCTTACTTGTGAGTATATCCTCCAAATATTAGAGAATTCGAGCTCTCTCTCTAACATAGGGAAGAACAACAAACAAAACAAAATCATAATCATGTGATAAATACAATGGCAAGATTTCATTTAACTTGAAAGATTTATAAGGACTTTGGATATTATGTATAGGATAGATTATTGTAACAAGATAAAAAGAATCTTAGTTTCAAAAACCAGTTGTCAATGTGAGATAGACTTTTGTCTAGAAAAGAAAATTATGTCACTAAAAGAGGTTAGAAGGAGGGAAACCATCAACGGTGTTTCTCCCTTTAACTGATTTAGATTTGATAATCAATGGTTTTAAATCTCCAAAATCTAAAAGCTAAAAAAAAAAAAACAATCATATAGAAAACCAAACATGGAAAGCAAAATGAAAACAAAATGATATAGAACTACACAAGGCTAGTACACAAAACAAACAAAAAATTTCAAGAAATTATGAAGCAGCAAGTTTAAGCAATTTTTAGCTGCGAGCCTCTATATGTCCAATTATCCTATGCTCCCACGAGGTCTTTGGTGAGAGCACACCTGCAAAACTCAACAACAGTCAGATTTAGGAACCCAAACTGGTTTTGGTCCTTTCTCAGGAAAAGTAGAATACAATGCAGGTGTGGTATGCTATGAATCATATACCTTAGGTCTCCATACCCAATGTGTACTATGGTGAATGGTGCAAGTGTGTGAGATGTGTCCTAGCATGCCACAAGAAAAACATCAAACTCCAGGAAAAGGTTTTCTTAAATGGTTTGAGTTATAATGCGTCTTCCTAGGTTTTGGCTTTGGATCAAGAGTATGCATCATCCAAGTTTTCTTAAGTGTATCCAATTCATTTTTAATCCTCAAGTTTGTGTTTTTAGAACATCATTCTCAACCCTCAAGTTTTTTTCTTTCACTTTAGATTTCTTGAAATCAGATTCAAGTGATGTGTGTGAAACTTTTAATGCATCATGCTCATTAATTAATTCCGAATGCTTTTTGTTCAAATCAACAAATTCATCAAGAAGAGCCATGTGATTAGAATCAATTGTTGAATGATCTTTAAGAATAACTTCATACTCTTTTTGCAAATTTAAAAGTTCCAATTTTAAATTAGCATGAGTCTTCTTATGTTTTTTGTATGATGCATGGATTTTCTCACAAATCTCAAACAATTCATCATAGGTTGGTTTACATACCTCTTCCTCATCACTTTGCTCAATATGATCTTCCCCCATTAAGCACAGGTTTGTAGTCTCTTCCTATGGTTCTGTCTCAGAGGAATCAGTACCAGATTTTGCCCAGGACGCCTTTTGGATTCTCTTCTTGTCCTTCCTAAACTTAGGTTTCTCCTTGCCCTTTTCCTTTTCCTTGCTCGGGTGATCTTGGAGTGTAGGGAAATCGGCTTTCACATGTCTAGGATTCCTGCATTCATAACAAACGACATCATAAGAACCTTTAGAATGTTTATGATCCTTACCTTTTCTCCAATGATGCTTTTTCTTCTTCCTTAGAAAGCTTTTGAATTGCTTTGTGATAAAGGCAACTTCGTCGCTCTCAGACCCAGAAGAATCGTAGTCAGATTTGTGCGCCTTCAGTGCAACTATTTTCTCCTTCTTTTTCTCACCTGCATCAAGATTGCTTTGATTCACCCCTTACTCGTAAGCAATGATTGAGCCAAGTAAGTTATTAATAGAATAAGAGTTCAAATCCTTAGATTCAGTTATTGCAGTGATTTTAGCATCATATGACGAAGGTAAGCATCTCAAAATTTTGTTTAATCTTTCAAAATTCGAAAGTTCTCTTCCTAAGGCATGCAATGAAGTAACAATTTGAGTAAACCTAGTATACATGTTAGAAATTGATTCATGAGGTTTCATATGATCGCACGATCGTCCAGGCCGATCGCACGATCGTCCAGGTCGATCAGTTCAAATTAAAGGAAAATCGTCCAAAACATCGTCCTGAATTTGTGCTGGCCGATATTTATCGTCTAGAAGTAACTAAGGTTTTTGAATAGATCGTCCTGGCCGATTCTACGATGATATGATCGTATCAATCATCATTAATTACTTACTTGATTTGTTTGATCAATTAAGGCATAATTTTTGAATATCATCCTGGTTGATCCAAGATCATCCTTGTCGATTACCAAAAAAATTAGAATACCTTAATTATTTATGGCGGCAATTTCTTTCTGTTTTGAGCTTATCATCTTGGCCGATACACGTATCGTCCAGGACGATCGGTTAATGACGGCTGCCATAATTAAGAATCCTTGTTTAGATTTTCTATTTTAAGCCTGATCGTCTAGGACAATGTAAATATCATCCTAGCCGATATGAGTAAAAACAGAAATTCTAAGTCTCTCAAGTGTGTGTGTGTAGGGTTACTTAGCATTAGTCTCTTTGAATATTACAAATAGACAAAAGCAAATTACAGACTTACTTAACCCTAACCTACGCAATCTTGAACTGCCTTCGTTTGTTCGTCCGATCTTCGATTCCTGAAAAGTTAGAAATAACAGGCAGTCCAAGAGAATAAATAGTGTTTGTCAATCATCAAAACATAAGTCATGAAAATAGATTTGCAACAATATTTTTTTTGGAGAAATTTACATAGATTCATCCCTACAAATGATAATTTAATCAAAAAATGTTTTGTTCTTCCATCCAAGTGTCAATGTTGTTATAATTTTGAAAGTATGCATCATGTTTTTGTTTTGGGTCCTTTAGCTATTAACATTTGGTGTTATTTTGATGATATCTTCAAATTAAATAATTTTAATATGAATTGGTTTTTATTGGTTTTGTTGTTTGTTAATTGACTCAGTTAGCTGAAAGTTGTGGTATGTTGTTCTTGTGTTTGTGAGGGTGGATTTGTTGGCTATCACTGCCCCTTTTCTACTTCCTTATTTTCTCTGTTGCTTCTACAATTTTGGTTTTAGAATTTAGTGGCTTTGGTGTATCAATCATGAGGGTTGCAGCCAAATTCTGGGCTCGTTTATTCTGACCCTTATTTTGTTCTTGGATGTTGGTAGTTGGAACTTAACACATGTTGATTTATCCTTTCATACTATTTTTGGTTTTGTATTTGCTTTATCATTAGTTTTCTCTCTAAATTTTGAGTCAAAGGATGTGTTATTATGTAAGTTGGCTGGTGATGGGATTTTTAGATTAAAAGATACTTGGCATGTGTTTAAACCTTTGAATGCTATTAATACCCTTTTTTTACGATTTGGCATAAAAGCATCCCTTCTACTGTTGCTACTTTCTTTTGGAGAAATTTACATAGATTCATTCTTACGGACAATAATTTGATCAAAATATGTTTTGTTCTTCTGTCCCAAGTGTCAATGTTGTTATAATTTTGAAACTATGCATCATGTTTTTGTTTTGGGTCCTTTAGCTATCAATGTTTAGTGTTATTTTGAAGATTTGTTCAAATTAAATTATTTTAATATGAATTTGTCTATTCATGCCCTTCTTGATGCTTGGTTTGTTAATTCTAAAGGCCACATTAGAAATGTTACCCCTTCCCTTATTTTGTGGTTTCTTTGGATAGAGACGAACAATTCTATTTTTAATGGCATTAGAATAGACTCTCAGAGGGTTATTAAGAATGTAAAAAAATTTACTTAGTTTTTTTCTATTAACTTGCTCTCTAGTAAAAGTTTAAAAAATTGTTTTGATGTTGATTTTGACTTAGGTATTAGGTTGGAGTCCACTTTTCTACCCTCTCTTTCTTGTTTTATTTCTAGAGTTAAGCAAGCTTTGGGTTGTTTCAAGCTGAACATTAGTATTGCTAATTATATTAACAACATGGGGTGTGGTATCATTAGAGATTGTCGTGGTAATGTTATTCTTGCTTTTGTAGGGCCTTTGCTTAATGGTAATCTTCTGATGGCTCTTCTTATTGCGGTTCCTTATGGGTAAAGAATTTGTATGCCCTTGACATTACTCACATTAATATTGAGATTGAGTCCTCTTATAATATTCAGTGCATTTTTGATGAGGTTGACTCAGTTTGTAATTATGAGGCTCTTTCAATTATTAGGGACATTAAACACTTGATGGTTTTTATCTCTTTTTATTTTTCTCATGTGCTTAAGGAAGGTAATGCTTGCGCCAATTGGTTGGCTCATTCTGGTTATAGGATTGATTGCTTCATTATCATCTTGGAATCCAATGTACCTACTCCTTTAAAAGGCCTCATATGATTGGACAATATTTGCTTACCTTATCTTAGGAGTTAATTTGATCCCTATTTACTTTTCTGTTATGTACGTTTTGCCTTTTTCTACTGGTTGTTTTTAGTATGTGGGGTTTTATCCTAGGTTTGGAATTGTTGTTGTGATTATCCTTGTTGGCAACCTTGCTCCCTACTTATCTATTAAGTTGATTTTTATTTTGTTCTATTTTGGGTTTCTTGTGCTAAGTGATGATTGTAACCTCTTCTGGAAGGGTATCCTGTATGTTTCTTTCCTTCCTTAAGTTATGGGTTTGCGGCATTCACCTGGTTATGAGTGTCTTGGGTTTACATATATCTGATTTTTGTTGTTGCCTGGACTGTTGGATGTTATTATTTTGCTAAGGCATTATTGGGAGGTTGTTTCTATTCGGGTTGCTAATAGGGTTCTCTGTGGTTGTTTGTTTTTCGGCACCTGGGTGTGCTGTGCTAGGTTACCTTATATTGTTATGACTGCTAGGGCTTTTCTGTTAGGCTGAAGGTGTTTTTTTGTGGAGCCTGGATTGGAATCCAAAGGATGGTCATGGTTGGAATATTTTTTGGAATGGGTGGATGCTCCTTTGGTTGGTTTTATTTGTTTCAACCTGGTTTTTTTGGGGGAGGTGGTGTTGGCTGGGGCCTTTTTGTTGGATTGAGCGGCATAAGGATTTACCTTGTGATGTTTGCGAGATCCATTCTTGCTAGAAATCTTCTTGCCCGAACCCCTCTCGCCTTGACTGTAGTCCTTTTGGTTTGGTTAATGTTTTTTGGATCCACATCATCTTTTTAGCTGTGTGCTGAAACCTATGTTAGGCTGCTATACTTTGTGGTTGGTCTTGTTCTGCTTCTACTCGAGCCATGCTTTATGGGGTGGCTTTGTTTATCTGAATTTTTTGTGGTGTAGTTGGTATTATATCCATATGGCTATTTTCTGGGGTTATTTTAAAATGCATTCCAACTATATTTGTGACTTTGTTTTGTATATCCATTGGTTTTATGTTGCTAGCTCAGAGGCCTATATTAATTTTTGGAGGACCATGGTTTTATTTCTTTGTGGGGTTATGACTGACTGTAACATGACTCACTGGTGCTATTTTCAACTCCTTTTTTGTTATATGGTATTGGGTCTACTATTTTTGTGCCTTGTACTCATTTTTGTAGGATCTCTTCTGTACAGGTCATTGCACTACAAATTTTTTTGACAGGAAGCTCGCTCTGAATGATAATGGTTGCTGCTTTCCTTCTTTTTGGGAGCTTCTACTTATGCACTGTAGAATATACCTAGGAATTTTTGTAATTTTCTTTAGCAGGGATTTTGAGCGAATATGTTTTTTTGACTATTTTCTTGTAGCTCTTTTGAGCAGTAGAGAGCTCAAGATCCATTTAAGGACCTTGTACTTTTTCCTTTTAATTAACATCTAGGCTCATCTGTTGGTTTCCCCTAAAAAAAATAAAAAAAAAATATTAAAAATTTCTTTTCTAATATTCTCTAAAACACAGCTCTCTACACAATGTCACTCTACTCAGGCAATTTTGAGAATGAAAGTATGATATGCGCCAAAAGGGGGGTGAATTGGAAATTTTTGTATTAAAATAACAATCTTAAGCAGGAGTTCTATTTTTTTATTTTTAACAAAAAAATTAACTTGATGAGAAAGCGAATGATTAACACATGATTAAAACAATAGGTGATGAAATTTTAGCTTACACAATAAGGATCTAGAATATGATTTTCCTTAAGCGTTTTTAAGAAATGTAAAATGAAAAATAGAAATAAAGTGCAGTAAACGAAAAAATCACACCAGAAGATTCATAGTGGTTCGGTCACTTGACCTAGATCCACCTTCTGGAGTCCTCCACTCTGCTAATTCACTACTCGAAAGTAATTCTCTTTTTTTCAACCACAGCATGGAGGAGAAGCCTTTACAAAACCTCACTTTCACCTTTCTAGCGTGGCGGAGTACCAACCGCTATGTCACCCTCTCGGTGATGGAAGAGAACCTATTCATTTTTCTCCCTCCTGGAGAAGTCAGAGTACTTTTGAGGACACGGACCATGAAAGATCACTCCCTTAGAAAGCCTCCAACAAGATCTTCTCTGGGCACAGGAGAACCAAGCGTGCAATAGGTTAGGAGCAACCTATTATCTCCATCTCACTCCTCCCTCACAAACTCACCTTCTCCTTCCTCTCACAAACCCAAAATCTTCTAAAGTAGCTCTCTCTAAAGGAGTCACTTTTTTGTCATTTCCTCTCTCATTACTTGTTTCAAAAGACAAAAGATTCATATGTAAATAAAGCTCCAAGAAACCCTAAATTTTCAATTTATCCATTTATGTTTCTACAGTGCAATACAAGAATGTACAATATGATAAATTCAAAACATCCTTTATCTTGGTACGAAGGAGTACGAACCAGTAATTTTTCTAAACAACATCATACAATATGATACAACATCATTATGTAGGATATGTTTTTTTCCTTCTGTTCGTACAGGATGAATGTTGGGATGATGAAAACTCGTCTCTGTTCATTGTGTAATATGATCCACTTCATATAGTTTGATATATAAAAGCTTCAAATCATCTGGTATGATTTTTCACATCGTGAAGTATGATTAGTTCAAAAATCAAGGGATTGTCTGGTACAATGTTCAAAACGATCGAAAATATCCTCGATTGATCGTACAGTATGAACAATCTTGTACGGTACTATAACCAACTAGAAATGAATCATTGATTTACTAACAAATCACGGGGGTTAACTTAATTAAGTATTCAAAATTTTGTACTATACGAATTGATCATACCATACGATCAGTTCAAAATTTCTTATTTAAGAACTTACTAAAATTAATCTAGCAGCTAGGGTTTTTAATTTAAAACACATTGTATAATACGATCCTTATCATACAGTACAATTTATTCACAGATAGCCGTTGAGCCCCAGCAGGTCGTACATTACAATTTAAAATCATATAGTATGATCTATAGAGGGTTAAAAAAAACATTTCACTTAAAATAAAGCTCTCCCACTATGTGTGTGCATGGTTTCTCAGTTTGCATATACTTTGTGGCCAAACCAAACAAAAATTAAAAAAAAAATGAAAATTATAACATTGTAGGCTTCACATCATACTCTACCTAGTCTTGAGTCTTCTTGTTGTCTTGAGAAATAAACCATCTCCCTGAAATGTTAGTACTCAAATACAAACACAAAATTCAAAATATTCAATAAATAAAGAAGTGATTCAAATCGACACTATTTGTTATTATCAAAATCTCAGGGTAAGGGCCATGGACAGCAAAAATCACCCACTTTTTGATGATATCAAGTAATATTGTTAACAAGCAAGTTAGCATAGCTTTTTTTTTTTTTTTAAAAAGGAAACATAAAAGCACAAATAAAAGTAAGAATATATGAACATACATGCATTTCATAGATAAAACATGTAAACAAGACATCTAAACCAAGCATACTACAAGAAGCTACAACAAACTTCTCCCCCTTTTGACGTCACAAAAAAGAGGAGTAATGAACAAAACATAGAAAAAACAAAAAATAATGATAAGTTAAAAAGTAAGATCCTGATCACGTGCTGGTGGAGGTGGTTGAAAGAAATAGTGGATGGATGCAAATTGCTGATCAATCGAGGAAGTTTTTTCCTCATCTTATTATTGATGTTGTTATTGAATGTGAGCATAAAGTCGGGTTTGGAGCTGGTCAAAATGTTTGATTAGATCATCATGAGGATAAGCTAGTGCAGGTCCTCATTTCTGTACATGTCATCTTGGTGGAGAAGGTTCTCCAACTGGAGCAGCCTCTCCTTCATCATCAAAATCCGGCTCGTCATGTACTTGCCCGTGATGAAACGAAATACGGAAGGAGGCATCAGTATAGAAAATAGGTAAATTGTCGGGTTCACCAGGATAGGTTATCTGGTATTTTTGTTAAAGAATATAACCTATGAGGTGGCCAAGGGATAAGTTTAGTTTTCTACGGGTGGTAGCATGGCGAACTAGTGTCATGTTTCATATATAATCAAGAATTAGATATGATTCATAATATTTAGTGTTTGGCATGAAGAGGTAGGTTACAACATATAGGACTAGGGTCATACAAATCCTATCACCAATTTTAGGCATGATTGATGTGTGAAGAACATGTTGAATGATGCAGGCATTTTGGGTTAGAGACTTGACAAGTGGTAGGTGTTGGTGAAAAACAATATTTCTAAGGACTAGATTGATAGAACTCCAGTCAAATTTTATTTGTAAGGAATGAGTGGGCTCTAGGACCGTCAGTACAAAGCTCGATGTACTATGAAAGATTGGCTTTTATGATTTCTACCTTTTAAAGGCATACAAAGGAAGTGAGGGAAAATTTTTTGACATTCATAGTTAGGTTTCCCAAAATTTCAAAGAGTATCCCCTAATTATAAGGAAATGTCAAGGTGAGTAGGAATTGGAAAGTAGTGGATGAAAATAAACTCATCACCTTAAAGTTTAGGGCAGCTTGATTGAGCATTTGAGAGGTGGTAATATTACACACCTTGAACTTAACGTATGTTTCTTCATCTTTGGAAGACAAAAAGTAGTCATTCTGGCAACGAGAGAAAGAAGTGCTTCCTAGGACAAGTCGGTCACACTTGCTTTAGCTTGCCATCGAGGAAAATCATGTGTAGGGGGAGTGAAGTGGGTAAGAATTGAGTGAAGTGATCATAGGTGCCATCTAATTTATAAATTTTTTGGAATATTGTATAGTACTACATAGGATCGTACATTACGATGTGCAATTATGTCGTCTGGACGAACAGTTTTGAAATGGTGGCTAAATCATATAGTACAATCAGTATTATACAGTACGATATGAAGGAATTGTGTTCGTCCAGAGGAGACATTGGTATGATCTTAGTCAAAAAGGTTCATGTAGTACAAACATGTGTTCGTACGATACAAATCACAATTATGTCATGCCGACCTACTTTAATTTGTCCAAATCCATTTGCATATATGGATCGTACAGTATAAAGAAAAGTTATCATACAATACGAAGTTCAATTCTATCATAACAAACGATTTGAATGCAAATCCACGTGTATTGTGTAGTATGATGAGAATCGTATACTATGATATGCATAGATGGAAATGAATTTGAACCGTTGGTTTAAGAGAGGACTATGATTGGTGCATTTTTTATAGATTGTACAGTATGATAGTAAATTGTACAGTATGATGGGAAAATAATTGTGAATTTTCAGGATCAGTGTGGTGAGTGTGTGACAATTAATCAACACCTTAGAAGAAAGTTTTGTTTTTGTTTTGGATCATGTATGAATGTTTATGACACCATGTCTTATCCTTAAAGTGCTAAAGGTGTCAAAGGCAAGTGGTTTTGTGAAAATGTCTACTAGTTAATCTCTTGCAGCTATGTTGTAATTCTATGTTTTCTTTTACTACAAGATCTCCTATGATGTGATATCTAATGTCAATGTGTTTTGTTCGAGAGTATTGTATTGGATTTTTAGATATGCAGATTGCACTCATATTTTTAGATATGCAGATTTTTAGTATATGCCTTCAATCTGGTTATACCCCTTAGCTACTAGTCTGGCTTTATTTTTTACTATGGTTCCTGAGTCATTCACCTTATTCTTAAAGACCCATTTTGCTCCAACTATATTATGCTCTTTAGGTCTCTTGACTAATTCCAAACATCATTCCTAGTGAATTGGTTCAATTCTTCTTACATTATTAGGATCCAAAATTCATCTCCTAAAGCTTGATCAATACTTGTGGGTTCTATCATAGAGATGAATGCGGAATGACTAACCTTCTTTCTAAGTCCGTGCCTAGTTCTCACACCATCTGATGGGTCTCCTAAAATTAATTCTTTAGGATAACTAAAAGAAAATCTCCATTCTCTAGGTACATCTTCCTGAGGTTATCCCCTTTCTTGTATAGTCATGATTTCTACTCCCTGAATTGCCTCTACTTCATCTTCAAAAAATTTGGGTTCATAGGGCTTATCTAATTCATCAAATACTACATGGGTGGATTCTTCTAATACTAGGGTTCTCTTATTGGAGACTCTATAGGCCTTATCTACAGATGAATAACCTAAGAAGACACCCTCATCAACCTTGGGAGCAAATATTCCTAAGGGAAGTTTTCCATTAATTAAGATAAACATTTGATACCAAACACATGTAAGTGCAAAAGATTCGGTGTCCAACCCTTAAGGAGTTCAAAAGGCATTTTATTCAACTTAGATCTAATGTTCACCATATTTAAGATATAACATGCCGTGTTTACCACTTCTGCCAAATAATATCTAGGAAGAGTGTACTCAGCAAACATTGCCCTAGTAGCTTCTACCATGGTTCTATTCTTTTTTTTTTTTGCTATTCCATTTTGCTAAGAAGTTATAGGGGCTAAGAAGTTATGATCTATTCCTTTCACTTGATAGAATGATTCAAATCTTTCATTTTGAAACTCTCCACCATGATCACTATGGATTGTTGACATTTTTCATCATAATTTTCATTGAATCCAAGTGGAGAAAGTCTTAAATTCCTTAAATGACTCATTCTTATATGCCAGGAATCTTACCTAAGTGAATCAAGTGAAGTTATCTACAATTTCAAATCCAAAATTCTTCCCACCTAGGCTAGTTGTGCTAACAAGTCCAAATAGGTCCATGTGAAGAATTTTTAGTGGCCTAGATGTATTCACATCATTGATTGAATGAAATGATGATTTTATTTGTTTTCCTAGTTAGTAGGCATCACATAGATTGTCCTTAGTGAAGTCTAACTTAGGTACGCCTCTAACTTGGGTTTTTTGGGTGATATTTCTAAGAGTTTTCATATTAGTGTGACACAATCTCCTATTCCATAACCATGAGTCATCTATTAAAGTTTTAAAATAAAGTAAAATTTGAATTTTCAATTCAATCAAGATCTAACATGCAAATATTATTTATTCATTACCCTTATAATACATGTTTATCATTTAAACTAATCAGGCATTTGTCGGAAAGAAATTTTATGTCAAAACCTTTATCACATAATTGACTATTTCGTGACAAATTATGCTTTAAACCATCAATAAATAAAACATTTTCAATTAAAATTTTTTTAGCATTTCCAACAATACCTGAGCCCACCACTTTCCCGATGGTGTTACTCATAACATTACTTTGTCTCTGGTCCTGGTCTCCAGAATTATGAACTTCTTCATGTCTCCAGTCATATGTCTCAAGCAACCACTGTCCAGGTTCCACATACTCCCACTAGGTCTTTTATTATAGCACCCCTATAATGTCATTCAAGGGTTAGATTTGGGCAAGTGAGTTTAGGTTCCTCCTTATGCTTGCATTAGTGTGATGTATGCATGTTATGCTATGATGAATACACTTTTGATCTCCATACTAGGTGTGTCCTATAGTGAATAATGTATGTGTGGGATATGTGACCTAGTATGCCATAAGAGAAGCACCTAACGCGGAGAAATGGGTTTACTAACCTATGTGGGTGGTGATGCCTCTTCCTAAAGTTGTGTGATGCATGCAATGCTGGGGGTTTACTTAGTTGGGCTAATGTGGATGATGTCTTATCTTTTTCAAGTGCTATGATTTTTTATTTTAATGCATTAGTTTCAGATTAATATCCTATAACTTCCATTTTTAAAAGATGTTCATTGTAATCTATTTCCCATACAATTTCTCTAATTTATATAACTCCTTTTCTAATTCAATATGCAATATTTTGAGGAATCATGTACATCAGATAATTCAATATACTTCTTATATAATGCATCAAACTCATCAAAGCAGGGACATGTGATCTCTATCTAAATCAGAATCTTCTTTAACTAAGTTAGTATGCTCAGTTTGTAAAGTACTAAACTCAATGTTAGGACAAGCATGCATTTTCTTTAACCTTCTATATGAGTCATGGATTTTCTCATAAATAAAAAACAAATCTTCATATGAAAGTTGAGATACCTCATCTTGATAAGATTGATTAAGATTATTGTTAGCCATTAGACAAAAATTTGTTACCTCCTCCTCTGCTTCTTCTTTTGTTGATTCTGAGGTTGAGTCGGCCCAAAATGCCTTCAATATCTTCATCTTCCCTTTCTTATATTTTTCTTTCTCCTCGCCTTTTTTCTTTAGTTGGCTCACTCTTTATGTTGGGGCAATCAGCTCGGAGGTGGCCTGGTTTTCTGCACTAAAAACAAATCATGTTAGATGAAACTTTAGTGGCTATTGATCTTTTATCTTTGTTCTAGTTATTCATATGATGCCTATATTTTCTTTTCAAAATGTTCCTAAATTGTTGGGTCATCAAGGCTATATCGTCATCTTCCCTCGCTGTAGAACATTCAATATCTAAGTTGTTCACTTTCAAAGCCACCGTCCACTCCTTTTCTCCTGCATCATTTTGCCTTTGAGTCACTCCTTATTTTAAGGAATGAGTGACCCAAGAAAATTATCAAATTAATAAACATTTAAATCTTTGGATTAAGTAATTGCAGTAATTTTAGCATCATAGGAACTCGGTAAGCATCTCAAAATCTTAATAGTTTTTTCAAAATTAGAAATTTTTCTACCTAGTGCATGCAAGGATGTCACTATTTGGGCGAACCTAGTGTACATGTCAAATATGGTTTCGCTAGGTTTCATACGAATGAGTTCGTAATCTTGGAATAGAATGTTTAATCTAAACTATTTAACCTCACTAGTTCCTTCGTACATGAAACATAGCCTATCCCCAATCTCCTTACTAGTAACATAGCTAAACTCTCATGTAATCCTCAAAATTTAATGCACAAAAAAAAAAATAAAGCACTTCGCATTTAATTGTGCTAGATCTCTGTCCTCATTGCTCCATTCACTAAAAGGTACTTGAGTTTTCATGTCATTCACAAGTTTGAAAGATGCACTATAATCATCTTGAACCAACCTCCACATATGATAGTCTATGGAATGTAAAAATATAGACGTTCTAATTTTGTAGAAATCAAATGGAATATTATTAAAGAGGGGTACACTAGTTATAGAATAATCCTCCGCAGTATAATGATTGCCAAAATGAGCTATGATTGATTTTTCAAGGTTTTCTGAAACACTATTTTTGAAACCCTGCTCTGATAACAATTGAAAGTATGAGATGCACCAAGAGGGGGGTGAATTGGATTTTTTCTAATAAAATAACAATACTAAATAGGAGTTCTATTTTTTTGTTTTTAAATTTTAAACAAAAGAATTAACTTGATGTGAAAGTGAATGATTAACACACGATTGCAATAATAGGTGATGAAAATTTAGCATACATAACAAGGATCTAGAATAGGATTTTCACCAAGCAGTTTTAACAAATATAAAATGCAAAACAAAAATAAAGTGCAATAAATAGAAAAATCACACAAACAGATTTAAAGTGGTTCGGTCACTTGACCTACATCTACTCCCCGGAGTCCTCTACTATGGAATTTCACTACTCAAAAGTAAGTCTCCTTTTTCCCCCACAGCAAGGAGGAAAAGCAAAAAACCTCACTTTCACCTACCCATTATGGCGGAGTACCAACCGCTATGTCACCCTCCTGGTGATGATAGCAAACCTTCTCATGTTTCTCCCTCCTGGAGAAGGCAGAGTACCTTAGAGGACACGGATCTTGAAGGATCTTCCCCTTGGAAAGCTTCCAAGAAGATCTTCTTGGGCCATAGGTGGAGCAAGCATGCAACAGGCTAGGAGAAACCGTATGATCTCCCTCACACTCCTCCCTCGTAAAATCACCTTCTCCTTCCTCTCACAAACCAAAAATCTTCACATGTAGCTCTCTCTTATGAAGTCCCCTTTCTTCATGTTCCACTCTCATTAAATGTTTCAAAAGATAGAAGATTCATATATAAATCAGGCTCCAAGAAACCCTAAATTTTCAATTTAACCTTTTTTGTTTGTTTAATACAATACAAGATCGTACAATATGATCAGTTCAAAATAGCCTTCATCCAGGTACAAAGGAGTACAAACAAGTAATTTTTTTGAACAACATTGTATAGTATGATACAACATCATCTTATACAATATGTTATTTTCCTTCTATTTGTATAAGATGAATGTTGGGATGAAGAAAACTCATATATGTGCATCATCTGGTACAATCCACTTTATACATTAAGATATGTTAAAAGCTTCATATAATCTGGTATAATTATTCACATCATCTAGTATGATTAGTTCAAAAATCAAGGGATCGTCCAGTACGATGTTCGAGATGATCAAAAATAGCCTTGGTTAATCATACAGTATGAACCATATCGTAGAGTGCGATAACCAATAAGAAATTAAACCTTGATTTACTAACTAATCACGGGGGTTAATTTAAATATGTATTCAAATTTTTTTACTATACAAATTAATCGTATAGTACGATCAGTTCAAAAATTTTTATTTAAAAATTTACTTAAATTAATCTAGCTGCTAGGTTTTTTAATTTAAAACACATCGTATAATATGATCCTTATTGTATATTACAATTAGTTCATAAATAGCCATTGAGCCGTAGAAGGTCATATTGTATGATTTAAAATTGTTCAATACGATCTACCGAGAGTTAAAAAAAATTCACTTAAAATAAAGCTCTCCCTCTATGTGTGTGTATGGTTGCTCCGTATGTATGCACTTTCAGGTCAGACTCAACAAATACAAAAAAAAATTGAAAATTATAGCATTATAGACTTCACATCCTACTCTACCCAGTCTTGAGCTTCTTGTTGTCTTGAGTAAGATGTGATCTCCATGAAATGTTAGTACTCACAGACAAAATTCAAAATATTTAGTTAGTAAAGAAATGATTCAAATTAACAAAATTTGTCATCATCAAAACCTCAGGTCCTGATCATGGACTGCAATAGAGGATATTTAGGGTTTTTCTCTCTTGATTCCACTCTTATCTCCTGGAGTTAGTTTTTTAGGTTTTCCGTAGTGATTTGTTCCCTAATGGTTTGCTTGGTGTGTATTGCAGTAAGTTTTGAGTTTTTTTCTACCTTTTTTTGGTTATGCGAGATGATGTTCTCGGCATCATCTAATCCAGATCCTTCGTTTGCTCTTGGGAAATCATGGTCTTTTAAGTAAATCTTGATGGGTGCTTCTTTGACATATGCTAAATTTAATTTTGTTCAAACTTCTTTTAAAGGATGTCTAGCTTTGATGTTTAATGACTGCATTATCTCACAGCTATCTATGCCTTTTGCTCATACTTTTATTGGCAAGTTTGATCTTCATCGGCCTAATTATGATGTTACTCAAAAGTTTTTTCTTAACTTCATGCTGTCCGGCTCATTTCACATTGGCTTCTAAGACCCGCATCATATTTCAATTCAACTGAATAATGATCTCAATTACAGTTGCATTTTCTTAAGAAAGTGTTAATATATATAATTTGTCAAATGAGATTACTAAAATGGACTCCAGATTTTTATGTGTGGGAGGAATCTCATAATGCCCCTATTTGGATTTTGTTCCCAAACTTATGTCTTTATTTTTTTAATTCTCATATCCTATTTTATTTGGCTTTGATCTTTGGTAGGCTGGTGCAGACTGACCAAGTTATAACATCTATCTCTAGGCCATTAGTGGCTTGAATTTTAGTTGAGTTAAATATTTTTAAGAAACGTCCAAGGAAAATTTGGATTGGATCAAAATTACGGGGGTATTTCCAAAAAGTGGAAATTGAAAACATACCCACTTTTTGCTCTCATTGTAAGATGCATAGTCTTGGGTTAAATGAATGTTTTAGGTTGCATCTCCAACTCTGAAAGGAGAAGGTTACAATAAAATCATCACATGGACATGTTGCTCCTTCAATTGACCTTGATATTGCGAAGCCTAATCTTGTTTTGGTTGAGGGTAATGATTCTTATATGTAGATTAAGATTGAGGAATCTATTCCTGACATGGTTGAGGGTAATGGTACTAATGTGAAGGAGGCTATAAAGAACCCAATTTTATGTACCTTAATGCATAATAAACCGCATTCCATCCATAAAGGTGATCCGAGTTCTATCCAAGGAGTTAATCCTTTTATTTCTGTTGCGGATATACGGTTTATGATTTTCATGATAGCAAACAATTCTTATTTCTCTACGACTGCCTTATCTACTAACATTTCAGGTCCACACTATCAGACAACAATTTGGAACCAGCTCAAGATTTGGTAGACTAGGTCTGAGTCAGTTTGTACCTTTTTTCCTTTCTTGAGTCTATTATATTTGGTGGGACTCCTGATGCTTTGTAACTTAGAAGATTTCTAACTGTTCCCAAGAGTTTACTATTTTTGGCAACATCATCCGGGATGATTTAATATCGTCCTGGACTATCAGTTCAAAATCAAAAACCCTAATTAGGGCATCCTCATTAAAGCAGCCGTCATTAAGCAAAAAACATTATCCTGGATGATTTTGTATCGGCCAGAACGATAGGCTCAAAATAGAAAGAATCTACCGCAAGATCTATTTAGGAAATACTTATTTTCAGACATCATCTAGGTGGATCATCTAGGACTATAAAATATCATCCAGGATGATCCAGGGCAATTTTTCCAAAATTTTTCTGGAATTTAAAGAAAGCAATTATGACTTGATTGCACAATCAAATCGTCCAGGCCGATACACTGGACGATTGGACATCAGACAGTTATTTTTTAGGGTGATGTTCAGGATGATATTCCACTATTTGTTTTGATCATCTAGGATGATATATTATCATCCTGGATGATATGAACAAACTTCTTCATCTCAAATCGTCTCGGCTGATTGGGCTTAAATTGCACTGATCGTACAGGATGATAGTATCATCCTGGATGATAATATCAGCAACTTACATTAATAAGCTCATTTTGAGATCTTATATTTAAGCTATGACATGACACCAAGTGTCTTTGGCATCCATTGTAGCTTCATTCTTTTGGGGGAAACTTTAAGAGAGAGCTTGAAAGGGAGTGAGGAAAGAGTGGAGTTTGAGAGAGGGAGAAGATCCGATGAGTGGGAACTCAAGGGAGTGTGGAGGGGGTTCCACATGGTTACTACAGCAAGCTTGCATCAAAATACCATTAGATTCAAGGCTTGTCTCAAGGGAAGTTCACCAAAGAAGCATATCTCTTTGGTGTCAAAGGACCCGGTGACTCTGCCGCACCGGGCAAGGTGGAAGTGATTTTGTAAGGGCTTCTCTGCCTAGCTAAGGGGCTAAAGGAGAGACACTTTTGTAGTGCAATACTTGGAGGGTGCCTTCAAGGAGTGGATGTAGGTCAAGGTTTGACCGAACCACTATAAATCTGGTGTGTTCTTTCCTTTATTACTTCCGCATTTAATTTCTGTATCATTGATTTCATTGTGGTGAATCTTGGTTTTGGTTTTAAGTTTGAGTTTTGTTTTAAATACTGATTTACCTCTCTCTCTTAATTAGCTTTGGGCCAGTTCATAGGACCTAACATCCCTAACGAACTTTCAAGTGGTATCAGAGCCATTTTCAAAAAATAAGTTTTTAAAAGCTTTTGAATTTTGATCAATGGCTAATTTTTCAAATCATACCATTGCAGAAGGTTATTCAATCACAAGACCACCTTTGTTTGAAAATATTACTTTTGATTTTTGGAAAATTTGCATGTCTATTTTTTTCAATCAATTGATTTTTGCATGTGGTATATGATATTAACTGGTTATTCATTATCATCACATATTTTAGATGGAATTAAAACTGACATTCCTATTAGTAAATGGAATAGAGATGAACGAATCCATCCTCAATTGAATGCAAAATCTTTAAATTGATTTTTCTGTGCTTTAAATTCTGAAGATTTTATGTTAGTATCACTGTGCACTACTGGTAAGGAAATTTGGGGTAAACTACACACCATATATGAAGGCACTAGTAAAATTAAGTAATCCAAGTTGAATGTGTTAATGCATGATTATGAAATATTTTCCAAGAAACCTTATGAAATGATCTTAGACTTGTATACTAGGTTTATTCAAATTGTAACATCATTTCATGCTTTAGGAAAAGAATTTTTCAAATTTTGAAAAAGTTAACAAAATTCTTCGTTGTCTACTAAATAAGTTTGATGCTAAAGTAATTGCGATTTGTGAATCAAAAGATTTGAATGAATATTCTATTGATAATTTGATTGGCTCATTCATTGCTTACGAGTAAAGTTTGGGTCAAATACTTGTGGATGCAGGTGAAACAATTGTTCTAAAACCTAAAGATACAGAAGATAGCTTAGTTGGTGATGAATACAATGACTTGTCAAGCAAATCAAAAGCTCACCAAAGCATAAGCTTCAAGAAAAGTGGAATAAAGGTAAAAATGCTAAGGATGTTAATATTTCTTCTAACGTTATTTGCTTTCGATGTAGGAAGCCTTGTCATATGAAAAATTAGTGCCTTAATTTAAGAATTCTTCCAGCAAAAGAAAAGGATAAAGCAAAGCAAATTTTAAATTGGGGAAATAATTAAAAGAAAAAAATCT
>NW_021319479.1:213076-231146 GCF_001605985.2 Dendrobium catenatum
TGGACGTAGGTCAAGGCTTGACCGAACCACTATAAATATGGTGTGTTCTTTCCTTTATTACTTCCGTATTTAATTTCTGCATCGTTGATTCCATTGTGGTGAATCTTGGTTTTTGTTTTAAGTTTGAGTTTCTTTTTAAATACCGATTCACCTCTCTCTCTTAATTAGATTTGGGCTAGTTCATAGGGACTAACATCTCTAACAAACTTTCAAGTGGTATCAGAGCACTTTCAATTTCATCTGCTAACTTCGATAATACTTCTCAAATTTTGCAATTTAAGTACGCTATTTTGAATATGGCTAATAAGATTTGGGTCTTATGGAAGGATCATATTAAGATTGATGTTATTGGTGATTTCACTCATGTGTTGCATTGTAATGTGGGAGTGTTAAATTTTCATTATTATGCATCTTTTGTTTATGCTGCTTCTTCACGATATACTAGGAAAATATTATGGGATTAATATAGCAACTTTCATAGAATTTGTAATTTACCTTGGATTGTTGGTGGTGATTTTAACACTATTTCTAATCCTTTTAAGCACATAGAGGGCTCTTCTCCTTCCAATCATTCTATTGAGGAATTTAGTAACATGATTAGGTACTATAATTTAATTGATATTGGTCTCTTTGGTAATAAATTCACTTATAAACTGGGTCATTTATGACAGCAGTTGGATAGAGTGTTATTTAATGATTTCTATATTAACTCTTTAATGCTATTACTATCGATCATCTCAGTAGGACTCTCTCTAGCCATTCAGCCTTGTTAATTAGTTTTAAGACTAGAGAAATTAACATTTCCCCTTAATTCAAAATTCAAAACATGTAGTTTCTTCGTGAGTCTTTTTTGGATTTGGTTCAAGATGATTGGCAAGCTCCACTACATCTTGATAACTCTATCTTTAGCATGAGGAGATTTTTGTTTAAGCTGAAAAGGCTTAAGCAAGTTTTAAATTGGTGGAATCATAACGTTTTTAAAAATATGTTTACTAATATTTTGGAAGCCCAGCAGTATGTGAATAATTTTGAGACTACTTGTCAAGGTAATCTTTCTGATGCTAACTTCATCTTACTAAGGGATGCTAAAGAATGTCTTTTTAAATTATAAGCACAGGAGGAGGCTTTTTTGAAACAAAAAGCTGTTGCTTTACACCTTGTTGAAAGTGATAAAAATTCCAAGTATTTCTAAGACTTAGTTAAGAGAAAACAATCCAAAACTTATATTAACAAATTTCATCTGGAGGATGGTTTTTTGACTGAGGATAGTTTGGAGATTACTAATTTAGCGGTTCAGCATTTTAAAAAACTTCTCAGTTAGGACTTTACTCCAGGTCATATTGATAATCCTTCTAATATTCCAAACCTTATATCTGAAGAGGATGATGAGTTCCTTTCTAAACCTCCTTCTTTAGACGAAGTTAAAGAGATTGTTTATGGCATAAATGGTGAATATGTGGCTGGGCCAGCTGGCTTTACAACTATGTTTTTTCAGAGGTTATGGCATATTACTAGTAATGATCTCTATTCTACTATTATGGAATTCTTTTGCTTGTAATTGAATCTAAAGTTTTCTACTTCTACTTTTATTGGGCTTATTCCCAAGAACAACTCTTTTTAAGAATTGGAATTATTTTAGACCTATTAGTCTTTGTACCTTTTTTATAAATTGCTTTCTAAAATTCTTATAAGTTGGTTAACTTCTATTTTTCCTAGAATTATATCTTTGTATCAAATGGGATTTGTGAAAGGGCGTGCTATTGGTGATAATATTTTTTTGACCCATGAAATTTGCCAAGATCTAGATGTTAGGGTGAGCGCTGGTAACTTGATTTTGAAACTTAATATTTCTAAGGCCTATGATAACCTTGATTGGAACTTTCCTTATAATATTTTGCATTATTTTGGTTTTTATTCTTTTTTCATTAAGCTTATTAGAAATTGCATTGAAGGCTCTTATTTCTCTATTATTATTAATTTTAATAGCAATAGTTTTGTTAAATCCTTGCAAGGTTTGAGACAAGGCGACATGATTTCTCCTGCCCTTTTCATTATTGCAGTTGATTACTTTTCTAGAGGTCTTACCAACCTTTTTGAGAATTATCCTGGCCTTTATTTTAGAATTGTAGGTGGTTTTCCTATTTCTCACTTATGTTTTGTTGATGACTTTATTATTTTTACTAATGCTTATGTTAACAAGGTTAATAAACTTTTGGATTTCTTTCATCAATTTGAAATGGTTAGTGGTCTTTCTCAGAATAAAAAGAAGTGTTGTTTTATTTGCCCTAAGGGAGTGTATAATGACTGCATTATAGCAATTAAAGACTTAACTAGTTTTTTGCATGGTCATTTACCAATTAAGTATCTTGGGGTTCCACTTTTTAAAGGAAGAAAGTAATTCCTTTTTAATATTTAATTACTTCAGCGAAAAATAAGCTTTTATCTTGGGATTTTATTTTTCTGAGCATTGTGGGTAGATTAATTCTTATCAAAAGTGTCCTATGCTCCCTAGTCAAGCGGTTTGCAATAGAATTGATAAACTTATTAATAAATTTCTCTTGAAAGGGCTAGTAGTAATTAAAAAATTATCTAGTCCTCTTGGGAAAATTATTGTGGTGTGTTAAAATAAGAGGCCTTGGGTTGTAAGAGTATGAATGATTTGGCTTACGCCTTTTCTTTCAAACTTTAGTATAAATTTCGTGCTAAAGTGAGCCTTTGGATAATTTAATGTTTGCTAAGTGTTGTGTGGGTAAATGCCCTACTACTTATTTCTTCAACCAAGGTAATTCTAAAGTATAGCAGAGACTTTACAAAGTTAAATTAGCTATTGAACCCTTCATCTCTTACAGGCTTGGTAATGGTAATATTTTCTTTTGGCAAGACAGGTGGTTGGGTGACCAGTCTATTGATTCTATTATTAAATCCTCTTAAACTATTACCATTAAGGTGAATTACTTCATTAATGATAATTATTGGGACTTTCAAAAACTTGTTAATGTTATTCTTGACTTTATTATTCAAAAAATTTTGAACCTTCCCTTGAATACGAACACTCATGATTTAACTTTATATGACTAGTCCAAGGATGGTGGTTTTAGATTAAAGGATGCATGAAAAACTTTTAGAGTTAATAAGGATATTCAAAATATCTTTTCTGTAATTTGGCATAAAAGCATTCCTTCCATTATGGTTGTTTTTGTCTGGAGTATATTGCATAAGTTCATTCCTACGGATGATAAATTAATTAAAAGAGGATTTAATTTCCCTTACAAGTGTTAATGTTTCTATCATGTGTATAATATTAGTAATGTGTTTATTTCTAGTCCTTTAGCGATTAAAACTTGGAGCTATTTTGATGAATTATTTTAATGCTATGTTGCCTATTAAAGCTATGCTTAATTCTTGGTTTATTAAGATTAAAGGTAAAAAAATGTTATCCCTTCTCTTGTTCTATTTTATTTATGGTTGGATAGGAATAATTATCTTTTTAATAGTGTTGCTATGAACCATCATAGGATTATTCAAAATGTGAAAGACATGGTTTTGGCTCTTTACTTTATTAAACTTCTCTTTGTTAAGAACTTTAAAAAGTATTATTTTGTTGCTTCTGCCTTAGGTATTATTTGAGAGGTTGGTATTAATTCCAATGAGCCTAGGTTTATTTATTGGATCAAGCCCCCCAATAATTACTTTAAACTGAATCTAGATGGTGCTATTAGCTGTTCCTCCTTAGGGTGTGGTTGGGTTATTAGAGCTAGTTGTGGAACTCTGAGTATGGCTTATGCTGGTCATGTTCATAAGGGTGACGTGAATTATACTTTCATCTTGGCTATTCTTTATGTCCCTAAGTTATGCATTTCCTTTGGTTTAACTAATTTTGGTATTGAAGTCAATGCCAACTATAGTTTTCAATTTTTAAATTTTATCATTGATACGGTGTGTACTCCTAAGTTGTTTTACCTGGCGAGGGATATTAAGAATCTTCTCATTTTTATGAACTATTCCTTACATCATGTTTACAAGGAGGGAATGCCTGTACAATTTGGCTTTCCAATAGAGGTTGTAGTTTGGATTGTCTTTCTAATTTGTCTGGTAATAATCTTCCTCCTCTTTAAAAGGTCTCTAAGATTAGATGTTTTTAATTTACCCTTTATTTTTATTTAAGGGTTGCCTTTGGCTGGGGTATGTGGTTATGTTTTCCTAAGGTTTGGAGGTTTTTTCATTTTATGGATGGTTGATATTAGTGTGGTATTGTGGGTTTTGTCAACTTTTTACATGTTTGGATTGTTGTTGTTTCTCTCGATCTTGGTTGTTTTATCCAAAAGTTTTTCTTTTTGGAGTTGTGGTGGCTTTGGGGGGCTTGAATCCCCTGGTATGTCTCTTGTGTTGTGGTGTCATTTCCTACCTCTTCCAGGGCACTGTGAATATCTGATTGATTTGTTTGGTTGCTTAGTTTTGGATCTGGTAGAGCAGTTGTTCTCGATATGGGTTATTTTTTTTAGAGTTATTAGGTGTCTGTTGTGGTTATATTTGAGGGGCTTTAGCTGGTTGTTTTCCCTGTTTGCTCATTTGGTGTTGTAGTGTTGTTCTAGTTCTATTCCTTCACGTTGGGACTATTTTACTCTGGTGGAGATGGTTTTGGAATTTAGTCTAATTATCTGTGTGCTTGGTTGGGCCTGTGTTTTAGCTACTTTCCTAGATCTGCTTTAAATTTTTTTTCTCAGCTCTTAGTTATTTGTGGTTGTATTATTTGGTTTTTTTTCTGCTTTGTTTATCATTGGGCTTCTATTGGTTGATTTTTCTGGTTACCTACCTTTATGCCTTTTAATTCTCTATTTTTTATTATGGTTTGGGTGTTATGAAGCTTCTTGGTAATTTATTTTGCTGGTTGGTGTGATCTTATTACTGGTTGTAGTGGGGTTCAGTGCTATGGGGATCTTATTTATCAAGAGGCTTTGACTATTTGGTTATGCCTCCCGGTTCTATTTTTATGTGGAAATTTGGTGGTTTGGGTCTGCCTGCTAGGTTGTTTGGTATTTGTCAGTTATTTTGAGCTTCTTGGTGGCCATTTATTGCCTTTCTATGGTAGTTTGTTGTTGCTCCTTTTGGGGGTTTCCTAGGGCTTCTATGGTTCTACTGTTGCTCGGTGGTGCTGGTTCATTGTCTTCACTTTTTTGCCTTTTCATGGTATTTGGTTGTTTGGCTCTCAGGTTTGGTGCTATGGCTTATTGAACTTTGGTGTCTTGTGTTTTCTGGGATTGTCATGTTGTATTCAAGCATAGATGTGATGGGGTAGTGTTGCCTTACTGTTGAGCCTTTGCTATTAGATTACCATATTTGGTTTATGATTATTTATGTTATCCTTACTGTTGTTGGCTGGTCAGGTATATCTACTGCTGGTTGGTAATAATTTTTATTTTGAGTAATATCTTGATGGAATTTTGGAGAACTTGTGGGACTTATAACTATTTTACACTTCCTTCTACTATTATATATTTCTATTTTTGCTATGTTTTTTTTGTTCATTATCCTATTTTGCATAATTCTTTTTATGCAGGTGAGCGTAGTAATATTATTTTGGAAGGGAAGCTAGATCAGGTCGCCACTTTTGGTCATCTTATCTTTTTTGGGTGCTCGTTCTTGTGCATCGTATAATGTACCTAGAGAATTTTTTACTTTTCTTTAGTAGAGACAACGAGATCTTAGGTTTTGTTTTGTTTTCTTTTTGTACCTTATTCGAGCAATAATGACTTGAGGGCTCTTTAAGGACTCTGTATTATTTTTTCTATACAAATGTGTAGGCCCCTCTGTGGGATTTCTAAAAAAAAAATTAATAATTTTCTAATGTTATAGGTAAAATAAATATCCTTAACTTTGGAAAATTATTTACAATGGTTTAGGCAATCACAAAGACTAGAAAACTTGAAAATGTGAGTAACATTCCCTAGTTTACTTAGTTCAAAGATGATTCATATATGACAATTTATAATGGAATATTACTTAAAAATAATGGAAAAATTAAAAAATAAAAAAAATAAATTTTATCTAAAATAGTGGGGATTTAAATCATAATTACTCATTAAATATTATTCATCATAGCATGGAATACATTTTAAATTAAAGTACTCATTACTCAAGTTTTATATAGCAAAAAAAAAAAATAAAATGGTTGGAAAATTAATTTATTGCATTTTTTCAAAGTATTTTCCATTTTATATAATTAAAAATGACATTAATTCTATTTAAACTACAATGCCAATGGTTTCTAATCATTTATTGTGCTTGTGCATTGACATTCACCTACATCACCACTAGACAGGCCATGGGGTTTTACTTAACTACTTTAGTGTCAAGTCAAGGCATTTGGTCACAAGCATTTGGGATCGACTACCCTAATTAAGTTGGATAACGATCCAAGCATTTTTGGCATAAAATATGACAATTTAGATGATTTGTAAAAGACAATCCAAGTTATTTGCATGAGACACATGGTTTGGATCGAGCAATATTCATGCAATAAGAATCTTATGATTTTAATAAAACACCATAAAACATAAGATATGGTGAACCATTGCCCATGGAGCTATAAGGAGAAGTTCGACCCGATGTAATGAAGAAAGGGGAAGGGTTTGGAGGGTGTAAAACTCACTACATGCAAAGTCATTTAAAATAGAAGGTCCTCGGCTTTAATTCCATAAATACCTTCATTGTAAGCTTCTAAAGTGGTGTTAGATGACTCATCTTTATCATTGAATCTATAGAACAATTTTGTAGAAGAGGATGAAGCTTGAGGAAGATTAAATTTGGAGTTAAATGTAATAGATAGTAGTTCGTTGCCTCAATCTTGCCTTTGTTAAGGTGAGTGAAGTGTGGTTGGCTGTGTGACAACCGATAAATATAAAACTCCTCAATCTTAAAAACAAATTTCTTGGTCTCTAAGCCCTGGTTGTATATTTTGTTGTTCCAAAGCTATAGGTTCTTAAAAAACCCACATTATGTTTAAAAAACATAAAACAAATCCCCTATTTGCTATCCTCATCATAAAATAACAAAAGTTTGGTGATTTTTGTATGATTACTCTCTTATGATGGTCAAATAGGAATGCTAGTATGCATAGGTAGTCGAATTTGTGTCCGAAAATCCCTAAAAGCATGAGTTTGCATTCATGTTGGATCTTTTCCCATCACCTATGTTAGACTGTTGGTTTGGTGATTTCATTTAATCTAAAATAAAATATTGAAATATATCTTTTCACCAAACATTGCAAGTCAAGTTTCTCCCCTTATATCATATGTCTTGAAAGAATATAAAAAAAAAATTGGGGTTTTGCACTTGCTAAGATTTGTAGATTCTACAAGACTATTATGAATGCTCAAAATGCACTTAGTTTGATTTTAAATATATTCCATACTCATTATAGGATTTAAATTGGATCTCCCAAAATTTGTGTAGAAATTCTAGGATTGGTAAAGCTCCTAAAATTTATTTTGTTTATTTTGAAAAGCTCATGGATATAACAATGTTGCATATCTGATATAAGCACTGTATTTGTATTTTGAAAATAACAAATATTATTGTGTCTGATACTACTTTATACTTTTTCTTTGGTACTGAGTTTTGTTTTTTATGTACTGACATTTCAGAAATTCAGTCCACCGTTCACTTAGAATTTAGATTAGCTCAAGATTGGGTCTGTTATTTAAATTTATACTGTATTTTTTCCTTTCTTGTGTCATATTATATATTTGGGTGGATATGTTTGCTAAGCTACCTTTCTCACATAGCGGAGAGATAGAATTATTTTTTTTGAGAGAGTCTATTTTCTAAGTAATTCATATTGTATGAATCTTCTTCATATTGTATGATACAAATATAGTAATATATGCTTTAACCTTATACTGTACGATCTATTATACGCAGCCAAACCCTAGCCACAAATGTGAGGAAATATATTAATTATTTGCTATTCATACAATACAATCTAGATTGTACTGTACGCTATAATTAATATCTATCTAAATTAATCCCACGATATAAGGCAATCAAATCATGAACAATTATTATGATTAATCATTTTATTTGAACTGGTTCTTTTTTTTTTTTTTTTGAAGAAGCACAAGGCTAAATTTTATTATTGAAAGAAAAACTATTTACAAACTAGATTCTTTCTTTAGCAATTCGCTAAATAATAAAGGAATCTTATTCGATGAAAAATCTTCCCAACAGAAATCTGAAAAAATGGCATAGCTAGAACATAAATTTGCTAGCTTATTACCTCTCCTATTAACCCAATTGAAAATAATGAATTTATGATCTTTTAAAAGAAGTAATTCAACTTTGCACTTACCTTCCGTCTCTTGTAAGAATTTGATTACATTGAGATTGTCTCCTTCTATAATTATTCCTTGATAATCTAGCATCCAGTCCCTTTTTATCTCTTTAATGAACTGAACCGAAAAAAGTTCAAGCCTTGCAATGTCCCAATCGATAGATGAATGACCATAACCCAAAAGCATTCTACCTTTACTATCTTGAATCACTCCACCAATGCCAGCTTTGTGATATTTTAATAAAGATGCATCCTCATTAATCTTAATCCAGTTGGGAGGAGGGCACCAAAAATCTGACAGTCCAAAAGATTGATTCGTACCCCAGTTTCCCAATTTTCTTTCAGCCATGTAAAAAATTGAAGCCAAGCTTATTACAAAAGAAGCTGGGTAGACCGAACTATCCTCCTTTCCACCGTTAACCATCTTGTTTCTGGATTTCCAAGTTAAATATACTGCATTGCAATAAATGTTCACCATGAAGCCTTGTGAACTATAAATTCTTTCCATCCATTCCCAACATGCTTGAAAAGAATCAAAATTGTGGAATTGAAACCCACAATTTTTCAAACAGTTAACTACTTCCTTTAACTTACTGCAGTTTACCGTAATATGGTTCTAATTTTCTTGATGGCCACATCCTTTAAGACAACTTTCAACCTCTTGCATTCTTCTTTGGAATAAGAAACTATATGTAGGTAGAGAATTGTTGAACAATCTCCACCAAAAGGTTTCAATATGTGCATTTAATTTGGTCTTCTTCAAGCATTTCTAGTAATAGCTTTCTTGTTCCGGCATGCTTGATCTCTTATTAGCAAGTGCAGAAATTGTTGCTCCAGAATTCTGATAGATGAGTTCTAAAAAATTAGAATCTCTATCTGAATGAATCTCTATCAACAGTATAACCTTTATTAGTTCAACTCCAAACATTTGTTTATGCTTTGACATGTTCCGTTCACCATTATGAATCAAGTTCTCGACTTTGTCATCACCTGCATCTTGTATAGATACAAATGTTGGCCATAAGCTTAACTTCCTGTCCAATATCCAGATATCTTCCATAATGCTGATAGAATCTCCATTTACTACTTCCCATTTTACCACTATTTTAAGAACTTTCTTACCACTAGCAAGGATTTTACAAGTAGTTGATGATTCTCCACCATTTACTGATTGTTCCATCTGTTGGCCATATTTTTTATTCAACATTTGATACATCTGAGATTCTCTTTATTGATATACTTTCCAAGCCAACTTGGCTCTCAAAGCATTCACGGATTCAATGAAAGACCTTATTCCTCTCCCACCTTGCTCCCTCGGTTTACACATTCTAATCCAACTAACAAAATGTAAACCCAAGCTTCCATCTTGTTTATTCCAAATAAAATAATGGAAAAACTTCTCCATATCTTTGAGAATACTCTATGGAACTAATGAATACGTGTAGTAGAATTTTGGAATAGTTACTAGAACTTATTTAATCAACAAAATTTTTCCAGCCAGCGTTAATTGTTTACTGCCCCAAACAACCGTTAGCTTCAAAGTTTTTTCTGTGATAAATCTAAATATGTAGATGTAAGTCTTCTCAAAGCTATTTTGATTCCAAGATACATGAATTCTTTAACTATTTTGATGCCCATAACTCTTTCCACAACCTTTCTTCTTCTTCTCTTTACATGCTTTCCAAACATCATCACAGATTTTTCAAGGTTTATGTTTTGCCCTGTCCAGTTGCAGAATTCCCATATTACTGATCTTATTTCTTTCACTTCATTAACGTTAGCATGGGAAAATATGACGATGTCATCTGCATATAATAGCTGAGATATTTTAGGCAAATTTCTACCAATTACTATTCCCTTTGCTACCTTATTTTGTTTGAAATGATTTGTCAATAACTAGGCACATATGATGATTAGATAGGGTGATAGAGGACACCCTAGTAGAAAGCTACTCTCTGCATGAATCCATCTTCAAATCTTACCATTAATGATCAAGGAAAATCTCAGACCTTCCACACAATCCATGATCCATCTTGAGAATTTATCTGGAAATCCAAAGTATTCCAAAATACTATTAAGAATATTCCAACTCATACTATCATAGGCTTGTTCCAAGTCCACTTTGAATGAAATCAATCCTTTGGATAATTTAGAAGTCCTGAGCTTCCGAAAATCCTCTTGAGCAAATAGGATGTGATCCCCCAAGCTCCTCCCATTAATAAATGCAGCTTGCTCCACCGTTACTAATTTATGAATCATACATTTAATTCTGCTAATCAAAATTTTTGCAACAACCTTGTAAATGGATATACATAGGCTTATAGGTCTGTAGTGACTTGGTTTAGTCAGTTCCACACCTTGGGAATTAGAACCAGTAGAGTTTCTTTCCACTCAATATTCATTCCTCCCATTGTGAAGAAGTGGTTTACTGTATTCCAACAGTCCTGCGTTATAATGTTCCAATAAGATTTCATGAAGGAGTATGAAAATCTATCATTACCTGGAGCTATGCCATCCACATTATGTAGAACAGCCAACTACAATTCCTTCCATGTAAGGCTTCTGTTTAAGCAGCTTTTATCACTTTCATCCAGTGAATTGTTTCTAACCGGCCATCCATTCAAACAGCCTTCTCTTTTTCTCCATTTACCACTAAAAAACTTTAAAAAAGTTTCAGAAATTTGATTTTGGTCTTCCGTAGAAGACCCATCATCGTTTTTAATACTATAGATAGTATTTGAATTTTTCCTGCCTGAAGCAAAAGAGTGAAAGAATTCAGAATTTGTATCACCGTCCTTCATTCATCTTACTTTTTCTCTTTGTCTCCACCAAGTGCTCAATCGAGCCAAAACAGAATTCATCTCATTAATATAAGAACGAAGAGTGAATATTTCTTCATCAAAGAGCCATCCATCATCTGATTCTTTAACATGTAATTCCAGGATTTTCCCTTTCAAGAATTCCTTTTGCTTATCTTATTATTTGAACTTGGCTTTACTCCAGTAATAGAGATCTTTAAGAGATCTTCTAAACTTATGAACCTGTAATGCTATAATTTCCATTAATCTTCTTATTCCAGGCATTTTTAGCTACCCCAATGGAAGATGGAAACGAAGCCCAGACTTCTTCAAACCTTATGATCTTATCTGAAACAAAAATTTTCTTCAAAAAAATTCAATAATATAGGGTTGTGATCAGATGCAACCCTTGAAAGTTATCTCAACACCATCCGATTATTCTTCAAAGCAAGTGAATTAACATAACATCTTTCCAGTCTTTCAAGAATTCTAGCATTGCCATCTTTGTTGTTGCACTAAGTGAATATTGGTCCAATAAAACTAATCTCTTGAAGATCACTTCTAGCAAGGAATGAACAAATTTCTCTAGCCCCTTGAGAAAATTGAATAGGTCTTTCTCCTTTCTTGTCTTCTTTAGCCAAAACACAATTGAAATCTCCTCCCAATAAAAGAGGATTACTGTTAGACCCAAATTCTTCCAGCTTCTCCCAAATAAGTCTTCTATGAATTGGATCTTTACCACCATACACTGTTGCTACTCTCCATCTCCCCTTCTGAGTAATTTCCAGGTCCCCTATGGCAACATGATTAGAAGAAAATAAACAAGTATAAGGAGCTAACTTGTATTTCCATAAAATAATTATCCCTCCGGATAATCCAACAGCAGGAACTTGGAAAAAATTCCAATATTTTCCAATTAAGTTTTCTATTTCAGATTTGCTGAAATAAGAGACTTTTGTTTCTAAAAGTCCCACAAATAACACCTTATATTCCTTCACCACCTCCTTAAGGTATAGAGAATCTTGCTTCTTTCTAGCTCCTCAACAATTCCAAAACAGTATGGACGCCAATATGGAATAAAAGGGGATGAGCTCCCCTTTTTTTCCTTCACCTCAACCTACAGTTTTCTTCCCCTTGGCATAAGCTTTATTGGACCAAGACATCTAAGTTCATTAGAAAGCTTAATCTTTATGTTAGATGAATTCCCATCTTTAAATTCTTCCAAATCATTTCCACCATATGCTTTCTGATTATATGCTCCTTTATCCACTTTGCTCAGTGGATACATTTTTATACCTCCCGTATCATCTAATCCTTTCATCTTATCAGCTTCAGCTATGCTTCCATCAAACATTTGCAACTCTTCTAACTCAGTCAGATCAGTAAGAACAGAGTTTTGTTATCTCCTTGTAAAACTTTAGTAGAAATTTCAGTTTCATTAATCTCCAGAGAAATGTTAGTATATAGGATTGGATCAACCTTATGAACCGGTTCAATCCCTTCCTCCCTCACAGTTGCTTTGAAGCCTTCCACCTTCTTCTCCATAGTTTCCTTTTTTTCCACTGACTGGATCTTCTAGTGTTTTGAATTTTCTCTGATTCTATTTTCTTTCCTCTAAAGCTATTTCCATACCTTCTTCCATAGCTGACTTGAATCCAGGGACCATAACCTTCACCTTTAACAGTTGAAGCTTATGTTTTTCTGTCTTTGTTCAGAACAACATCTGATTCTTTCCCATTGCAAACCACTTCCTCCAGAACTTTATTTATCCTTGCAGCATTATTATTATGATAATTGTTTTGGTCATGACCAATTTTTCCATTGAAAAAATAGATATTGGCAACTCTTTCATACTCTATTTTCTGAAAGAATTTCCCTGAACTCCCTTCGACCCAAATTCCAAATGGAAGGGATTTTTCAAGATGAATTTGAACAAAAATTCTAGTGAATTCATGTCTACCCCATTGGAACATATTTTCATCAGGTAAAAATTGTTTCCCAACTTTGAGGCAATCCTACAAACATTTATAGGATCCCAACAATGGAGTGGCAAGTTTGGCATTCTTAACCAAATAAGTGTTGTTAAACCATTTAAAGAATTTTGATTGAAAGTTTGACTCTACTTTTCCATACCAACTATATTCCCTTTTACATACCATGGCCCATTAGCAATAAATGATTCCACTGCTTCTTCATTCTCAAATAAGCACAAACTCCAACCTTTACCAAGCCAAGTCATCTAGAATTTTCCAAACTGAGCCCATTGTCTCTTAAGCTCAGTATTGATAATAAAGAATGGGATATTCTCTCCAAAAGCTTTAACCACTAGAGCATTTTGTAGCTCTTTGATGTTCTCAATCACCTTCTCTTCATGTAACTGGACCGTTAAACCATCTTTAGAGAAGCAATTCCCAAAATCTCAATTAGAATCAGAGATTTTCTTATGAGATTTTTTTTGCCAAGCATTCAACAACTCATTCCCTGATTGTACCTTCGTGGAGCACTCTCCAGCTTCAATAATTTCAGGAATAACATGGCTTCTTTCAGCATTATGACAAACACGTACCATTGAAATTTCTTCAAATTCTACAAAATCAACCTTTTCAATCTTATTATTACCATCTGTATCATTGGTAATTTTTTCATGGTGATCAGTAATTTTGAAATTCTCCTTGAATATCTCCATCTTCCTAATATTATTGATCTGGATCTTTACATTATCAGAATTTGCAATCTTCTTTCCTTTACCAATTACAGGACTTGATTTGACATTCAAGAGACTTCCTTCGTTGATCACCAGTGGCTTGGTAAATACTGATGAGAACATCGATCCGTTGCTACCTGTTTTAGAAAAAATTCAAGAATATGAATCTCCAAACACAGGATGAGATTTATTCTTAAGGAATCATTTTTGAATGTCAGATGAAGAGTGACGATCTCCATTTAGACAACTGCTGGCAATTAACCGGCGATCATCCGCCGCCATGGAACTCAGATACTCCATTTGCCAAAAGAATTTTTAATTTGCCTTCTCTCTCTAGATTTCCACACCTTCTCTCTCTAGATTTCTATACCTTCTCTATCTTCTTTTCCTTCAGAAAGAAAAGCTCCTTGATATGAACTGGCTCTTATTGTATGATTACATGTGTATGAAATTGGTCATCCCTCAGAGAATACCAAACAAAATCAATGATTTTTGTACTGATCATATCGTACGATCTCCACAATGCTGGATGATAACCCATATATGAAGTAGACCATCTCAAGGATCATCCTAAATGAACTAAAGGAATTAATGCATATTGAACCATATGTCTTATTGTAAAATTTGTATTATCCATCTGATGATCTTGCGGATGATTCTAAATATAACTGATCATACTGTGCAAATAGAAGATGGATGGCTTGGAAATTAGTGTATTTTTATGCCATCGATTTAAGGATATCTGACACCCTTGTTATAAATATTTGGCTACTTAGTCCTCTTGAGAGGGAGCTTGAGGGAGAGAAGAAGGAGAGCTTGGTGAGAGAAGAGGGGGAGATTTTTTGAGGGAGAAGTTATAAGGGATTGAAGATGTTGCTCCAAGCAAGAATCTTGCTTAATACATACAATAGTCTACCTGGAATTTTCCTTATCGTCGATCTTATTGGTTAATATCAGGACTAATTCTTTAGGGTTTATCCACCCTCACCAACATTCAAGTGGCATTAGAGTGGGTTTCATAAGATCAAGTTTTAGAAAACATTTGATTTAAAATTTGTAGCTAACTTTGGTAATCGCAACACGGTGGAAGGGTATTCAATTACTTGGCCACCACTATTTGAAAATATACCTTTTAATATTTAGAAAACTCATATGTCCAACTTTTTACAATCAATTGATTAGGACATGTTGCCTCGTTTAGGATGGTTATTTTTTTCCTTCATGATAATAATTAATTTATTATGTCATGTTGATTAAAATAGAACTAGAATTTTATTTTTAAGTTTTCAAAGCTTGATGTCAAAAGAGGTAAGGATTGGAATTTTTAATATGATTGGATCAATATTGAGCACTTATTTTAGTTATTACTGGAAGGAAAATATGAGGTGTTTGGGATTCTAAAACAATTTAGAGACACCTTAATCTATCCTCACTAACATGGTTAACTTTGAATAGAATGATCTTTAAGTTTGAGTTGTCAATTTTATTAGAAGGTTGGGACAAGATTCCTAGAAGTTTGAGGTCTTATAGCCTGAGCCTACTTCAGAACCAAAGTCTTAATTATGTACTAAAATCAGTGACATGAACCTACTTAATATAATTTAGGATCTAGACTAACCTCAAGCTGGGTTAGGGAGCCAGTTAAACCACCAGGGTGATTCAAAATCTTGCATCCAATATTTCAGAAAAGAGTGAGTAAGGATGTTAGTTATAATGGGTTTAAGGTGTTGTGACCAACATCTAGAGTAGATCCAAATTGGCCCTTTGACTTATATGGTATATTTAATTCTTAAATAAATGCAATTAAAGTTTTATACACTTCTTAAGTTTATTACTAATGCAATGCTTGTAAATTGACTCAATAAATGTATAAAATTAGAATGAAGCAATTTTAAAAAAGGCTTAAAACTATGTTTTATCCAAGAGATTGAATAGATTTCTTTTGACATATCTGTACTCTCATAGGCCAGGTGATATGCCAAAATCCATAGGTGGGGAGGTGCCTAATAAAGGAAAGAAGATGCAATAAAATGATAGGTGAAATCCTGTCAGTCTCGGGCTTACTTCATAAAAGCATTATAGTTTTTATGAAAGAATAAATTTTCTTAAATATAATTGAAGCAGAAACAATTTTAACGATCCCCCACGAGGCTCCGATTGGGTTCCAAGCTAAATCAAAATTGACATGCAAGATCGCTAAAAAAAACTAAATGCATTCAATCATATATCAAAATAAACATAAAAAAATCAACTGAAAAATTAAAATATTTAAACACATAAAAATTTCCATAGGCAAGTGCCTTTTATTATTATAACTCAAAATTGCAACAGTTAAAGTCATAGAGTATAGATAAGATCGGATTTCTAATGCTATGAATCAAGTTACTTTGAGAATGGGTCTTCTCATTCTTTACTTCATTGTTGTTCTATGAGGCTTTTTGGATCATCGGGTCTAGATATCCAAATTAAAAAGAAACTCCCCCTCAAAAGGGGTGTTATTTTTTTCCCTATGGATATTTTAAAGTCATCATAATTTGGATATCTAAAAGGGGAGGGACTCTCCCCTAAAGGATATCCCTTCCTCTTTGCATTCCAAATTTGATGCTATCCTATCTTTAAGTGTCACTTTTAAGTTACAACGTTATTACAACTCAAATTAGTTTAGATTACATTTGAATAAAAAAAAGGAAAATCTATACTAAATAACCTGCAGTGTTATCCTAATAAATCAACTGTTAATTTAATATCACAATTTGTTATAAATATATATTATATTAAAAATTTAAATGCTCAAATTCCTAGCCCCACTCGGCCATGCTTTTTTAATTTTTAAAGGGAAACCTAACGATATCTGAAGCACCGACAAAATATATTTTTAATTTAAAGCTAAATTTTATGCCCCCTTTAATTTTGATGTTTTTATAAGGGTTGATACCTACATAAGATTGAATTTGTATGAATCATCCTTAACTTAAGTGTAATCTATCGCACAATCAAATCAAAGCACATATTACATGAAATGAAGTTAATAAACACATCAATCTACACTAGCAATAAGCATGCAATGAAAACCATGAAAAAACAAAAATAGTAGAAAACTAAACGTCGTCCTAACCTAAGACTAGAGTTAGTTGTCCTAGCAAACAATCAAAAGTGTGTGGGGTAAGACGTGTGGTTTGAATTTGTACTATGTATGATTGATTTGTTAATATTATTTTTATGTTCTTGTTAGTTAAAACTCTTAAGAAGAATTTTAAATTAATGTTTAAATATTACTGATTTAAAATAAATTAAAAAAAATTCTATTAAAGTTAAAAGGATTTCTTATTGCTCATCAAGTACATTAATTTTATTTCACCTTCCTTGGGGCTTAGTTTATAGCCTTGTAAGCTTGAGTTACCTAGTGAGAACTAGTATAATTAGTTGAATTAAGTTGATTAATTTTTTAAGGTTTATGAATTATTATTAGAGTTTATTGGTTGCTAGTTTGTTTTTTAAGTTTTAAATTAATTAGATTTTCCTTTAACTGGTTGATGGAATTCTCAAAGTGTGCATGAGGAACAAAACTTCCTTAAGATATGTAGCCACGTAACTAAAGGTATTCCAACCTAAGAACTTGGTAAATATAATGGGATTAAGGATTTTAAATTTAGTTGAATCATTAATAATAAATTAATTGTAAGGTTTTACACTACATTGAATCCATTCATTGTGTTATGCAACCTAACTCGAGGAACAAGACCTCCTTAGGACACTTTGCCCCAAACCCGAGAGTTGTCCGTCTTAGAAACTTCATCTTTGGAGTGGTTATTATGTATTAAATGGTTAGTTAATTGTGTTGCAAACCTATTTTCATGACCTGTGTTTTGATGATTGACAAACACTTTTGATTCTCTTGGACTACTTATTTCTTCTAACTTTTCAGGAATCAAAAGATCGGACGAACAGACGAAGCCAGTTCAGGATTGCGTAGGTTTAGGGTTGAGTCAGTCTGTACTTTTTTTTCAATTCTTAAGTCTACTTGTAATGATCAAAGAGACTGATGCTAAGTAAACCTACACACACACTTGAGAGACTTAGAATTTCTGTTTTTACTCATATCGGCCAGGTCAATTTTTTACATCGTCCTGGACGATCAGGCTTAAAACAGAAAGTTTAAATAAAGATTCTTAATTAAGGCATCCATCATTAACATATCGGCATGGACGATACGTGTATCGGCCAGGACGATATGCTCAA
>NW_021319479.1:231246-234519 GCF_001605985.2 Dendrobium catenatum
GTTTTTTGATTTTCCTTGTATTTTTGCTTTCTATTACTATCTTTTTTGTCTGTTTTTCTTTTGTTTTTTGTTTGAGGGCTTTAATCATCACCATCGTTCTTTATGTTTCAAATTCTAGTCACATTGTCCTGGCCGATACCTTTATCGTCCTGGATGATAGGGCAAATTCTCTTCAAAATCCATCTGCTGACCTTTTTTATGCTTGCTGTAATTCATCGTCCTGGACGATCCTATATCGTCCTAGATGATTTGATCGAACTCTGTTGCAATCATGATGATAGTCCTGGACAATAGAATATTTCATCTGGCCGATACATTTTATGTGCATCGTCCTGGACGATACACTGGATCATCCCGGATGATCCACATGTCAGCACGGTTAAATCCTTAAAATTGACCCCGGATGGTCCATTATTGGACAATCGGCCTGGCCGATCCACTGTTTGTCCTGGACGATATACGTGGCAATGATTTAAAATATTTTAACTTCAGCCGGTACGATCAATTATTGTGCATCGTCCTGGACGATACACCTAATCGGCCCGGACGATCTGCTTTTTCAACGGTCATCCGGATTGACTCCTCAGGCCGATCGCCCGTGTCTAATCGACCTGGCCGATATCTGATCAGCTCGGACGATCGGACCGCCTTTTTTACCAATTGGCCTATACGCAATTATTGAGCCATATCGGCCTGGACGATTCTGCGATCGGCCAGGATGATATGGCCGTTTCTTTAAATTCTGGCCATTCCAGCCATGGTTTTTCACTTTCCACCCTTTCCCCTCTTGTGTTTTCTTGCTAACTCCTCTCTATGGATGGTGGGAAATGTGTCCGACAAACTTCTGGGAGTTCTTCGAGGGCTAGGATTGACCCTCATTTCAGGGAAGCAGAAGATGAAGCCGCTTACCATCGTTACAAAGCGTGTGGGATAACTGTCTCCAGAATCATCAATCCTGCCCACATCTCATACCCGGTAATGGATCTTTTCACTCACACCTCCCTTTGCTTCATTCTATCTCTTGCTTTCCCTTTCAATACCGAGTTTCTTTGATAATTTTTTGCAAACCTTCGCATTAACCCTACCATCACAGACCTGACCTCCTATGTGAATCGACGCCCTATCGAAATCACATATCAGGATTGTGTTGATCTTTTATAGCTATCCACCACCGGGGATAAGCTGCACTTAATCACTTCTGATACTGATCTTGACTGGTCCAAGACGAATCACTTTCTTCGCCAGACCAATGCACATTTCCATGTTGGAAGACTAGCTCTTTAGTCAAAGATGCTAGAACAATCCAACATGTCCTTCACACCTCCATAATTCTAAAGCTGGGGACCGAATCCACATCACCCCTCTACTTTCCCTCACTACTTTCTACATCATGGCTCATAGAGAATTTAATACTACAGACCTAAATTTTCGATACATTGATCACTTAACCACAATCCGTGATTCAGGTCACAAGAGGAAACCCAATCTATCCTTAGGACACATCATAGCCTATGTCCTTGAAACCAAATACCAACTTCAGTATCATATTCCACCAAACCTCCCAACTCCCTTCTACTCAAACAGTTCCTTCAGTACACTTCACAGTACTCGTCTCCACCCTGAGGAACCTCGGGGGGCTGGAGAGGAGGAGGCTCCCGCTCCCGCTCCCATTCCTGACCCTGTTCCTCTACACCAGCACTCATTGGTTGATCAGTTGATAGAAAGTTTTGATCGATGGGAGACCCGCTTTGACGCCTACGTTGCTGCACAGGAGCAACAATACTCTGAGGACATTGCCCGCTACGAGCAGCACTGCACTGAGGATTTAGCCCAATTTGACAGTTACATTACTCACCAGCAGCAGCAGCATGACCAGGACATCGCCTAATTCAATGCTTAGTTTACCACGCTTGCCAACTACTTTCAGCAGCCACCTCCACCACCTCCATCTGATGATCAGGATCCTTCATTTTTTTAGTCTGTGTTTTTTTATTGTTTGTTTCCTATTTTATGTAGTTTGCTTGTTAGTCTTTGTTTGTTGTGGTGTTTTCTTTTGTATCTGGACTCTCTTTTTGTGATGATAAAAGGGGGAGTAGGGTAAGGTAGGAAAAGTTATTGGGTTTGTAACTTTGAAATTCTAATGGACCTTTTCGGATATTTTCCTACTTGTGTTTGCCATCATCAAAAAGGGGGAGATTGTTGCAAACCTATTTTCATGACCTGTGTTTTGATGATTGACAAACACTATTGATTCTCTTGGACTACTTGTTTCTTCTAACTTTTCAGGAATCAAAAGATCGGATGAACATACGAAGCCAGTTCAGGATTGCGTAGGTTTAGGGTTGAGTCAGTCTGTACTTTTGTTTTTCAATTCTTGAGTCTACTTGTAATGGTCAAAGAGACTGATGCTAAGTAACCCTACACACACACACTTGAGAGACTTAGAATTTCTGTTTTTACTCATATCGGCCAGAACGATTTTTTACATCGTCCTGAACAATCAGGCTTAAAACAGAAAGTCTAAATAAGGATTCTTAATTAAGGCAGGCGTCATTAACATATCAGCCTGGACGATAAGCTCAAAATAGAAAGAAGTTGCTGCCATAGATAATTAAGGTATACTGTAATTTTAAATTATCGGCCAGGACGATCATTGTTCGGCCTAGACGATATTCACAAATTATGCCTTAATTGATCAGGAATTCAAGGGAGTAATTAAAGATGATTGATACGATCATATCGTCCTGGACGATCGCAGGATCAGCTAGGATGATCCAATAAAAAAACTTTAGTTACTTCAGGATGATAAATATTGGCCAACTCGTATCTAGGGCTATTCTCAGGATGATTTTCCCGTGATTTGAACTGATCGGCAAGGACAATCGTGAGATCGGCCTGGATGATCAAGCCAATTTTTAATCATCTAGGAGTGCATCCATGGCGATGCTCTGGCTGATCTTTTGTGATTTGTACTGATCGGCCAAGCTGATATCCATATCGGCCTGGACGATAAAGTCGGCAACTTGCAATTAATGAGCTCCTTTGATGCTCTTCTATTTAAGAGCTCTTGTTCAACATTTTTAAAAACTTTTGGCTGCTTCCTTGATGTGAGAAGGCCTTGAGGAGAGAAAGAGAGAGAGGGAGAGAGAGAGGATCTTGTGATGGGGAGCTTGTGAGGTGATTCACAAGGGTTGCTTCAAGGATCGCTATGCTTGTTCTTCGTCTAGAGTTTCTCATCTGTGAAAGGGTCGGTAGAGGTAAGGAGTTAGCTTT
>NW_021319479.1:234619-305699 GCF_001605985.2 Dendrobium catenatum
TTTAATGTTTTAAATTAAATCTATTAATTAAAATAGTTTTAAAAATATTTAAAACTAAGTAAATTTTAGTTGGTAGCGCTGGTGATGACCCTTGCAACATGGCAGGCTTAAATTGGCAGAGCAGAGCATGGTCAATGATTATTGATAGCAGCAATTATTTGTTCTGATTATGTTCTAGGGTAACCATGCCAAATGATTAGTGGTGGCACGGTATGGAAGCGTGTCGTGACTTAACCATGTTAGCACAATTATATAGCGATAAGATCATCAACATTTTGAAATCAAAGGCTTAAATTGAGCCATACTATGAAACTAAACATGTGACGAGATCTATGGTAAGAAATAATTATAAAAAGATATTATCTAGACTGTTTATTGGACTATCAAAGGACTTAAAAGTGTATATATACAACAAACTACAAACGACACCCTAAAATGGTTTTTTTGTTGATTCGTATGATTAGAATAATCATTTTGTTTGAAATTTTAAATATAGTCTAAGCATATATATGCTACGGATCTATTTTCATGATTTATAATTTTGATGATAGAAAACACTTCTATTTCTCTACGACGGCCTTATTTACTAACATTACAGGTCCACACGATCAGACAGCAATTTGGAACCAGCTCAAGATTGGGTAGACTAGGTCTGAGTCAGTTTGTATACTTTTTCCTTTCTTGAGTCTATTGTATTTGGTGTGGCTTCTGATGCTTTGTAACATGGAAGATTTTCTGACTGTTTCCTAGAGTTTAGTGTTTTTGGTAACATCGTCCGGGATGATATTTATATCGTCCTGGATGATCTGTTCAAAAGCAGAAACCCAAATTGGGGCATCCTCATTAAAGCAGCCGTCATTATACAAAAAATATTATTTTGGATGATTTTGTATCAGTCAGGACGATAGGCTCAAAATAGAAAGAATCTGCTGCCAGGTCTATTTAGGAATTATTTATTTTTGGACATTGTCCAGAGGATCATCCATGACTATTAAATATCGTACAGGACGATCCAGGATAATTTTTCCAAAATTTCTATAGAATTGAAGGAAATTAATTATGACTTGATTGCACGATCAAATCATCCTGGACGGACGAAAAATTGTCCTGGCCGATACGATAGAAGATTGGACATCAGACAACTATTTTTCAATGTGATGTTCTGGAAGATATTCCATAATTTATACTGATCATCCAGGATGATATATTATCGTCATGGACAATAAGAACAAATTTTTTCTGATCAACTCAAATCATCCCGACTGATTGGGCTTACATTGCACTGATCGGACAAGATGGTATTAGTATCATCCTAGATAATAAGATCGACAACTTGCATTAATGAGCTCATTTTTAGATTTTCTTTTTAAGCTATAATATAACACTTTGTAAGTGTCTTTGGCAGCCATTATAACTTCGTTCTTTTGGGGGAAACTTGAAGAGAGAGCTTGAAAGGGAGTGAGAAAAGGGTGGAGTTTAAGAGAGGGAGAAGATCTTGTGAGGGGGGACTCAAGGGAGTGTGGAGGGGGCTCCACACAGTTGCTCCGACAAGCTCGCACCTGAATACCATCGGATTCAAGGCTTGTCTCGAGGGAAGTTCACCAAAGAAGATGATCTCTTTGGTGTCAAAGGACCCGGCGACTCCGCCGCACCGGGGAAGGTCGAAATCATTTTGTAAGGGCTTCTCCGCCTAGCTGTGGGGGCTAAAGGAGAGACACTTAGTTTAGTGCAATGCTTGGAGGGTGCCTCCAAGGAGTGGACGTAGGTCAAGGTTTGATAAAAACACTATAAATTCGGTGTGATCTTTTCTTATTGTTGCTTCCGCATCTTAATTTTCACATTTGGATATTTTTTGTTATGTTTTGGTTTGTAGTTTTGTTTTAAAGGATCTTTAACAACCAGTTCACCTCTCTCTTAATTAGCCTTGGACTAGTTCATAAAGGCCTAACATCCCTAACAAACTTTCAAGTGGTATCAGAGCAAGATTCTTAAAATAAGTTTTTGAAAGCTTTCGAATTTTTTGATCCATGGCTAATTTTTGTAATCGTACTATTGTGGAAGGTTATTCAATCACCAGATCACCTTTAAAAATATTACATTTGATTTTGGAAAATTTGCATGTCTATTTTTTTGCAATCGATTGATTTTCGCATGTTGCATATTATTTTAATTGGTTATTCATTACCGTCACATATTTTAGATGGAATTAAAACTGATATTCCTTTTACTCAATGGAATCGAGATGAACGAATTGATGCTCAATTGAATTCAAAATATTGAAATTACATTTTTTGTGCTTTAAATTCTGAAGATTTTATGTTAGTATCCACGTGCAAAACTGGTAATGAAATTTGGGATAAACTACACACCATATACGAAGGCACTAGTGAAATCAAGCATTCCAAGTTGAATATGTTAATACATGATTATGAAATGTTTTCCATGAAACCTTTTGAAATGATCTTAGACATGTATGCTAGGTTCATTCAAATTGTAACAACATTATATGCTTTAGGAAAGGAGTTTTCAAATTTTGAATAAGTCAATAAAATTCTTCATTGTTTACTTGACAAATTTGATGCCAAAGTTATTGCTATTTGTGAATCAAAAGATTTGAATGAATATTCTATTGATAGTTTGAATAGCCCACTCATTGCCTACGAGCTAAGTTTGGGTCAAAGACTTTTGGATGCAGGTGAAGCGATAGTGCTAAAAGCTGAAGATACAGAAAGAGATAGCTTAGTTGGTGACAAATGTAATGACTTGTCAAGCAAATCACAAAGCTTGCCAAAGCATAAGCAAAAGTGGAAAAAAGGTAAAAATGGTAAAGATGTTCTAAATTTTTTCTGACATTATTTGTTTCGATGATAGGAAGCCTGTACATATAAAAAATCAAAGCCCTAATTTAAGAATTCTTTCCAGCAAAAGAAAAGGGTAAAGCGAAGGAAAATTTTAAAACTGTGGAAAAATGAAAGGCAAAAAATCACTTGGGTAGACCTGGTCTCTGAAGCAGTACGATCCAAGGAACAAGATGGTGCTTAAACGCTTTGTTATTTTTATGTTTATTATATTTTATTTATCCTTTTGGTTTTTGTGATTTTCTATTTTTTTTATTCTTATTTTTCTTACTTTTATTTTTTCGTTAAATTTTTATGTGTCTTTTCTCTGATAAACACACATCAATTTCTAAAAATGAAAAACTACCTCTTTGGTTTTTTTCTTTGAATTCTTAAGGAAATTGTGTTTGAACTTCTCTAAAAACGTCAAAGGAAGGAAACTCAATGATTTTAACTTCAATCTCTATTTCCTTAAAGTGGTTATTTCTACGTTTTTGATTTAAAATCTTTCTCATATTTTAAATTAGATTTTAAAACTGAAACTTTTTTGCCATCTCCCTTATTTTTCTATCGGCATAGGATCTTTTTGTTAAGATTGTTGACAATCTACCTCATAATTTTTTCTAATCAAGTAGTTCGTTGGTGTCAATCAGAATGGGTTTACCTTTTGTTTTTAAAATTTCAGAAAGGTAGCATATTAAATAAAAATGGCGCAAATGACGCCAAATCAAATATGCGCAATGACGGCCGAAATGAGAAAGAACACAAAGTGTATCAAAAGAAAAGATGCGTAAAGTGCGACAAAAAACTTGACAAGATGTGCATAAAATGAGCGCAACAAAGAGTAGCTTACTTTTTATGTTTTATTCAAAAAGCTTAAGAAAACGCCTTGAATATTTTTCGATACTTGATTTTTAATCTTGATTCTGGATTTTCAAAAATTTTGTTTGCATATTAATCTTATATTAGATATATTTGATGAAAGGAGTTTTGAAAAATGATTGTTTCTATCTCCAATTTATTTCATGATTTAGATATTGAATTAAAAAGTTTTTGAGCCTTTTAAAAAGAACTAAGTTTGGATTATCAAATTATGAATTTCTAACCTTTTCTGGGCTATGCGTTGTCAATCCAATTCTGCTAAGTTTTTTATTAAAACCAAGAGGTAACTTTCTCATTTTAAGAATATTTGTTTTTCACTAGATCAGGGAACATTTTTTTCTTTTGGTCTGTTTGTTTTTTGTTTGTGCCTCCTCTCTTTTTGATAATGTCAAAGGGGGAGAACGTATTGTTGAATTTTTGTGTAGTATTTGTATCTTTTGTTCAAAAATTTAAAAAACAACAAAAATAGTTTTATCTCCCCTATTTTTAAAGTGTTATTCTAGTGAGGGGGAGATTAGGAGAAAATATTCCTTTTTAAAATTCAAATTAAAATGTTTGCCATCATCAAAAAGGGGGAGATTGTTGCGGATCTGTTTTCATGATTTATGATTTTGATGATAGCAAACACTTTTATTTCTCTACGACGGCCTTATTTACTAACATTTTAGGTCCACACAATCAGACTGCAATTTGGAACCAGCTCAAGATTGGGTAGACTAGGTATGAGTCAATTTGTACACTTTTTCCTTTTTTGAGTCTATTGTATTTGGTGTGGCTCCTGATGCTTTATAACTTGATAGATTTTCTGACTTTTCCCTAGAGTTTTTTATTTTTGGTTTCATCGTCCGGGATGATATTTATATCAACCTGAATGATCTGTTCAAAAGCAGAAACCCTAGTTAGGGCATCCTCATTAAAGCATCCATCATTATGCAAAAAATATCATCCTGGATGATTTTGTATCGGCCATGACGATAAGCTCAAAAAAGAAAGAATCTGTTGCCAGATCTATTTAGAAATTATTTATTTTTGGATATCGTCTAGAGGATCGTCCAGGACTTTTAAATATCATCCAGAATGATCCAGGACAATTTTACCAAAATTTCTCTTGAATTTAAAAAAATTAATTATAATTGATTACATGATCAAATCATCCTAGACGATCGCAAAATCATCAAGGCCGATACGCTAGACGATTGGACATCAGACAGCTATTTTTCAGGGCGATGTTCAGGATGATATTCCATAATTTATACTGATTGTCCAGGATGATATATTATCATCTTGGTTGATAAGAACAAATTTCTTCTAATCGTCTCAAACCATTCCGGCTGATTGGGCTTACATTGCACTGATCGTATAGGATGATATTAGTATCGTCCTGGATGATAAGGTCGGGTACTTGCATTAATGAGCTCGTTTTGAGATCTTCTATTTAAGCTATAACATGACACTTTGTAAGTGTCTTTGGTAGCCATTGTAGCTTCATTCTTTTGGGGGAAACTTGAAGAGAGAGCTTGAAAGGGAGTGACGAAAGGGTGGAGTTTGAGAGAGAGAGAAGATCCTCTGAGGGGGGACTCAAGGGAGTGTGGAGGGGGTTCCACACGGTGGCTCTGGCAAGCTCGCACCTGAATACCGTCGGATTCAAGGCTTATCTCGAGGGATGTTCACCAAAGAAGAAGATCTCTTTGGTGTCAAAGGACCCAGCGACTCCGCCGCACCGGGGAAGGTTAAAGTGATTTTTTAAGGGCTTCTCCACCTAGCTGTGGGGGATAAAGGAGAGACACTTAGTTTAATGCAATGCTTGGAGGGTGCCTCCAAGGAGTGGACGTAGGTCAAGGTTTGACCAAACCACTATAAATCCAGTGTGTTCTTTTCTTATTATTGCTTTTGCATCTTAATTTTCACATTTGGATTTCTTTGTGATGTTTTGGTTTGTAGTTTTGTTTTAAAGGATCTTTAACAACTAGTTCACCTCTCTCTTAATTAGCCTTGGACTAGTTCATAAGGGCCTAATATCCCTAACGAACTTTCAAGTGGTATCAGAGCGGGATTCACAAAATAAGTTTTTGAAAGCTTTCGAATTTTTTCATCCATGGCTAATTTTTGTAATTGTACTATTATTTAAGGTTATTTAATCACGAGACCACCTTTATTTAAAAATATTACATTTGATTTTTGGAAAATTTGCAAGTCTATTTTTTTGCAATAGATTGATTTTTGCATGTGGCATATTATTTTAACTGGTTATTCATTACCGTCACATATTTTAGATGGAATTAAAACTGACATTCCTTTTAGTCAATGGAATCGAGATGAACGAATTGATGCTCAATTGAATGCAAAATATTTAAATTACTTTTTTTGTGCTTTAAATTCTGAAGATTTTATGTTAATATCCACGTGCACTACTGGTAAGAAAATTTGGGATAAACTACACACCATATACGAAGGCACTAGTGAAATCAAGCAATCCAAGTTGAATATATTAATACATGATTATGAAATGTTTTTCATGAAACCTTTTGAAATGATCTTAGACATGTATACTAGGTTCATTCAAATTGTAACATCATTATATACTTTAGGAAAGAAGTTTCAAATTTTGAATAAGTCAATAAAATTCTTCATTATTTACTTGATAAATTTAATGCCAAAGTTATTGTTATTTGTGAATCAAAAGATTTGAATGAATATTCAATTGATAGTTTGAATAGCTCACTCATTGCCTACGAGCCAAGTTTGGGTCAAAGACTTTTGAATGCAGGTGAAGCGATAGTGGTAAAAGCTGAAGATACAGAAATAGATAGCTTAGTTGGTGACAAATGTAATGACTTGTCAAGCAAATCACAAAGCTAGCCAAAGTATAAGCAAAAGTGGAAAAAAGATAAAAATCGTAAAGATGTTCATATTTTTTTGTGACATTATTTGCTTTCGATGTAGGAAGCCTGGACATATGAAAAATCAGTGCCCTAATTTAAGAATTCTTCCAGCAAAAGAAAAGGGTAAAGAGAAGGAAATTTTAAACTGGGGAAATAATGAAAAGCAAAAAATCACTTGGGTAGATTTGGTCTCTGAAGCATCGGACCAGGAACAAGATGGTGATTAAACCTTTGTTTGTTTTTATGTTTATATATTTTATTTATCCTTTTGTTTTTGTGATTTTCTATTTTTTTATTTTATTTTTCTTACTTTTCTTTTTTCGTTAAATTTTTATGTGTCTTTTCTCTGATAAACACACACATCACCTTTCTAAAAATGAAAAACCTACCTCTTATTTTTTTTCTTGAATTCTTAAGAAAATTGTGTTTGACTTCTCTAAAAATAGTCAAAGGAAGGAAACTCATGATTTTGACTCTCAATATCTATTTCCTTAAAGAGGTTATTCTACTTTTGATTTAAACTCTTCATCATATTTTAAATTAGATTTTAAAACCGAACTTTTTGCATCTCCCTACATTTTATCTATAGCATAGGAATCTTTTTTAAGATTGTTGAATCTACCTCATAATTTTCCTAATCAAGTAGTTCATTGTGTCAGTAGAATGGGTTTACTTTTGTTTTTAATATTTTAGAAAGGTAGCATATTAAAAAAAAATGGCCAATGATGCCAAATCAAAATATGTGCAATGACGCCAAATTGAGAAAGATACACAAAGTGTATCAAAAGAAAAAGATGCGCAAAGTGCGACAAAAACTTGACAAGAGGCATAAAATGAGCCCACAAACAGTATGCTTACTTTTTATGTTTTATTCAAAGCTTAAGAAAACCCTTGATATTTTTTATACTTGATTTTTAAATCTTGATTCCTGATTCAACAATTTGCGCATTAATCTTATATTAGATATATTTGATGATAGGAGTTTTGAAAAATGATTGTTTCTATCTCCAATTTATTTCATGATTTAGATATTGAATTAAATATTTTTTGAGCCTTTTAAAAAGAACTAAGTTTGGATTATCAAATTATGAATTTCTAACATTTTTTGGGTTATGCGTTGTCAATCCAATTCTACTAAGTTTTTTATTAAAACCAAGAGGTAACTTTCTCATTTTAAGAATATTTGTTTTTCACTAGTTCAGGGAACATTTTTCTCTTTTGGTTGTTTTGTTTTTTATTTGTGCCTCCTCTCTTTTTGATAATGTCGAAGGGGGAGAATGTATTGTTGAATTTTTGAACTATTTTAGTATTTGTATCTTTTGTTCAAAAATTAAAAAAACAAAAAAAATAGTTTTATCTCCCCTATTTTTAAAGTGTTATTCTAGTGAGGGGGAGATTAGGAGAAAATATCCCTTTTTAAAATTCAAATTAAAATTTTTTCCATCATCAAAAAGGGGGAGATTATTGCGGATCTGTTTTCATGATTTATGATTTTGATGATAGCAAACACTTCTATTTCTCTACGACGGCCTTATTTACTAACATTTTAGGTCCACACGATCATACTGCAATTTGGAACCAACTCAAGATTGGGTAGACTAGGTATGAGTCAATTTGTACACTTTTTCCTTTTTTGAGTCTATTGTATTTGGTGTGGCTCCTGATGCTTTGTAACTTGAAAGATTTTCTGACTTTTCCCTAGAGTTTATTATTTTTGGTAACATCGTTCGGGATGATATTTATATCATCCTGAACGATCTGTTCAAAAGCAAAAACCCTAATTAGGGCATCCTCATTAAAGCATCCATCATTATGCAAAAAATATCATCCTGGACGATTTTGTATCGGCCAGGACGATAGGCTAAAAATAGAAAGAATATGCTGCCATATTAATTTAGGAATTATTTATTTTTGGACATCGTCTAGAGGATCGTCCAGGACTTTTAAATATCGTCCAGAATGATCCAGGAAATCTTTTTCAAAATTTCTCATGAATTTAAGAAAATCAATTATAACTTGATTACATGATCAAATTTTCCTGGACGATCGCAAAATCATCCAGACCGATACGCTGGATAGTTCGACATCAGAAAACTATTTTTTGGGCAATGTTCAAGATGATATTCCATAATTTATACTGATTGTCCAGGATGATATATTATCATCCTAGACGATAAGAACAAATTTCTTCTAATCGTCTCAAATCATTCCGGCTGATTGGGCTTACATTGCACTGATCGTATAGGATGATATTAGTATCATCTTGGATGATAAGGTCCGGAACTTGCATTAATGAGCTTTTTTTGAGATCTTTTATTTAAGCTATAACATGACACTTTATAAGTGTCTTTGGCAGCCATTGTAGCTTCATTCTTTTGGGGGAACTTGAAGAGAGAGCTTGAAAGGAAGTGAGGAAAGGGTGGAGTTTGAGAGAGGGAGAAGATCCTCTGAGGGGTGACTCAAGGGAGTGTGGAGGGGGTTCCACACGGTTGCTCTGGCAAGCTCGCACCTGAATACCATCGGATTCAAGGCTTATCTCGAGGGATGTTCACCAAAGAAGAAGATCTCTTTGGTGTCAAAGGACCCGACGACTCCGCCGCACCGGGGAAGGTGAAAGTGATTTTATAAGGGCTTCTTCGCCTAGTTGTGGGGGATAAAGTAGAGACACTTAGTTTAGTGCAATGCTTGGAGGGTGCCTCCAAGGAGTGGACGTAGGTCAAGGTTTGACCAAACCACTATAAATCCAGTGTGTTCTTTTCTTATTATTATTTCTGCATCTTAATTTCTGCATTTGGATTTCTTTGTGATATTTTTGTTTTTAGTTTTGTTTTAAAAGATCTTTAACAACCGATATACCTCTCTCCTAATTACCCTTTGGCTACTTCATAAGGGCCTAACATCCCTAACGAACTATTAATATATAGAGTTTATGGGGGACCAAGATCGTAGTCTAAGACGCAAGTTTTTTATCGGTTTAAAATTTAAGAGGAAATTTTTTAAATTATCAATTAACCCACCCTATTGGTTAGCCGCTGTGATATACGGTTAGGTCTAATAACAATTTCATATTTAACAAGTTTCAACACACATGAATTCTACATTTACCTCTTTTACCTCTTATGTTAATTGACGTCCTGTTGAGATCACATATTAGGATTATGCGGAGCTTTTTAATATTTTCATCATAGGGGATAAACTTCACACCCTATGTTCTGATCATTATTTTGACTGGGCTACAACCAATCACTTTCTTAGAAATTCCCATGCTCACTTTTTTATTGGCGAGACTGGCAGCTTGCTCAAAGATGCTAGAATTATTCAGCATGTTCTTCGTACATCCATAATTCTAAAAGCTGGTGATCGCATTCATATCACACTACTTATTTCAATCACCACTTTTTACATTTTTGCTGAACGAGAATTCAATAACACTGATTAAATTTTTCACTACATCAACCACCTAACCACTATTTGTGACCCAGTCTATAGGAGGAAACCAAATCTAGCCCTAGCACATATCATTTCTTATATCTTAGAAACAAAATATAACCTCCAATATCCTGCTCCACCAAACCTCCAACCTGGTTTCTACTACAACATTTCCTTTCAAGCTCTTCACAGTACTCGTCTCCACTGGGGTAACGAGGAAGCTCAGGCAGAGGAAAAGGCTCCTGCACCTGCTCCTACACCTGTTCCTACACCTACTCCGCTCCTCCAGTACTCTCAACTAGATAAGTATGTGGAGCGATTCAACCAGTGGGAGCTTTGCTTCGAGGGATATGTTGGTGTAGAGGAGCAGCAACATATTGAGGACATTATTTGCATGCAATAGTAGCATGACCAAGATATGGCTTGGTTTGGAGAGCAGTTCGCCACCCTTTCCAGTTACCTTCACCCGTCACCACCACCTCCACCTCCATCCGATGATCAGGGGCCGTGTTTCAATTAGTCTGTTTCTTTTATGTTTTTTTATAGTTTGTTTCTCTTTTTAGTCTCTGCTCTTTTTAACTTTCCTCCTCTTTGTGATGTCAAAAGGGGGACTAGTTTATGTACTATTTTTTCTATAGTTTGATTCTACTATTGGAAAGTTAAAACTATTTTTTGTTTCTTTTACCTGTTTCTTGAACTGCTTAGATTATTTCTTTGTTTGCCTTCATCAAAAAGGGGGAGATTGTTGCAAATCTGATTTTATGGATTAGAATTTTAATGATAGAAAACATCCATGATTTTCCATGACTGCCTTGCCAACTAATTTTTTAGGTCCGCAAGAATGAGTGCAACTCAAGCAAGCTCAAGATTGGGTAGATTATGTCTGAGTCAGTTTATAATTTTTTCTTTCTTGAGTCTATTGTAAATAAAGTGGTTCCTGATGCTAAGTAACCTGCACACAAACAAATAGGGGAAATTTTTTATCTGCTGATTAAAATTCTCTATTTTGATCACATCATCCACGTATATCTTAAAATTTTACTGGACAATCAGCTAAAAATAAAAAATCCTAGTTAAGGCAGCCATCATTAAGCCGATCGGCCTGGACAATATTCCATCGGCCTAGACGATAGGCTCAAATTAGAAAGAATCAGCCGCCAAATCTATTTAGGTATTCTTTATTTTTGGACATCGTCCTAGACGATGTAGCATAATTATGCCTAAAATGATCTGGTAATTAAGAAAAGTAATTAAAGCTTGATTGCACAATCACATCGGCCGGGACGATCACAAGATCGACCGGGCCGATGGCATTGATGATTGACATCGGCGAGCTTTTATTCAGGGCGATGTTCAGGATGATCTTCCTCAAATTTGAACTAATCGGCCAGGATGATATCCTATCATCCTAGGTGATGTGACAAAAAATTCTCTAATCGTCCCAAATCGACCGGGCTGATTGAGCAAAATTTATGCTAATCGGCCAGGCTGATATTCACTTCGGCTTAGATGATAAAGTCTGTTTGTATAAAATAAAGATCTATTCTGAGGCTCTTCTATTTAAGAGCTCCTATTCAACCCTAGAACTCATCTTTTTCTGCTGTCTTGACCTGAGAGAGCTAAGAGGAGAGGGAGAGAGAGGGAAGAACTTGTGAAGGGGAGTTTGTGAGAGGGTTTCATAATGGTTGCTCCAAGCAAGGTTCCAAGGTGTCTTCTCTGATCTTCATCCTTCATTCTTGGGGGTTCAAGGGAGGTCTTCTTCAGTAATCGATCAAGGTTCTCTGCCTGCTTCAGGAGGAAATAAAAGAAGTTGGGTTCTCTGCCTTGCCAAGGTCGGTAGAAAGGAGTTTTGGTGAGTGCTTCTCCACCGTATTGTGGGATCAAAAGGAGAGTTACTGTGTTTAGTACAATACCCAGAGGGCACCTCTGGGGAGTGGACGTAGGTCGAGTTGACCGAACCACTATAAATTTATGTGTTCTTTTCTTACTACTTTCCGCATTTATTTTTCCGTACTTTGATTTTCATTGTGGTATGTTTGGTTAAAGTTGATTGTGATTTCGACTCAAAGAATTTTTAAAATACCAATTCACCCCCCTCTTGTTTTGCTTTGAGCTTGTTCATAAGGGCTTTACACCCCTAACAAACTTTCAGAATAATATACCAAAGTAATTAGTTACAATCATGAATTTAAAAATCAAGTCTTTGAAAATGTCAAGTGACACATGAATTCTTCTAAGATTTAAATATTTGAAAGAGAGGGAAGCTTTATTTCTTGTGCGCTCATTTTGTGCTCTTGTCAATTGCTTGGTGTACTTTGTGCATCTTTTGGATTTTGACGCACTTTGTGTATCTTTTAATTTTTTTGGCGATCATTGAGCATCTTTTTAGTTTTTCATTTTTGTGGGCTTATTTATGTCTTGTATTATTTTTGCAAGCTAGCCCCCTTTCAAAACTTTTAAATACTCTTAGTTGTGAGAATATCTTCCAAATATTTGAGAATAAAAATTCACTCTCTAATATAAGGAAGAATAAACCACAAAGCAGAATCAAATTTATATGATAAATGCAATGACAAGATTATGAAAGCTTGAAAATATTGACTTTGAACATTATTTATATAAGATAGATTACTATAATAGGATAGAAAAGATCTCAATCGCAAAGTCCAATTTTAATTTGAGATATACTTTTATTTAGAAAAGAAAATTACACCGCTAAAAGAAGATAGAGGAAGGGAAACAATAAATGGTGTTTCTCCCTTTAATTGATTAAGGGATGTCAACATTGACTACAAATTTTCAAAAATAAGAAACAGGCTATAAAATATCATTTCAACAATGTCCAAAAAGAAAAAGTAAAAGAAAAAATAGATGTTATTCAAGCTAATGATGCATGTGTTTGCAAAAAAAAATATAATATAACCCATGTTGCAAAGCTAACTAATGTTGAGAAAATTGTATTTCAAGCAATCTAAAAGCAAAACATTTTTAATCAAAAGGTTCTAAGAGTTTCCAGTTATACCCGCACCCACCATTTTCTTGGTGGTGTTGTCTCTAAGAGTGACCTTGCCTCCAACCATGGCCTCCAACAAAATGAATTAATTGGCATCTCCAGTCATGTGTCATGAGCTTCCACTGTCCAAGTACCACAGGTTCTCATGAGGTCTTTTCGAGATCACTCCTACAAAATCATCAAACATTAGATTTAGGAACCAAAATAAGTTTGGGTTACTTCTTATGGAAAGAAGAATACAATGCATGCATATGATGTGAATCATGCAATTTGGGTCTCCACACCCAATGTGTACTACAATGAATAGTGCAAGTGTGTGAAATGTATCCTAGCATGCCACATAAAAAATATATAACACTAGCAAAAGGGATTATTAATCTATTCAGGTGTGATGTCTCTTGTTAAAGTTGTGTGACGCACGTATTGATGGTTTATCATTTTCTAATGCCATGAGATTTTCTTTCAATCCTTTATCTTCATATTCATAAGTTACCACTTCCAATTTTAGCTGATGTTCATTATTATCTATCTCCCATGCAAGTTCCTCTAATTTCTTGAACTCTTTTTCTAACTCAATATGCAATGACTTCAAGTTATCATGTGCATCAGATAATTCTATATACTTTCTTATTTAATGCATCAAACTCATCAAGTAATGCCATGTGATTGTTATCAAGTATGGAATGATCTTTAAATAAAACTTCATGCTCTTTTGCAAATTTAAAAATTCCAATAGCATGCGATTTCTTAAGTTTCCTATATGATGCATGGTTTTTCTAAAAAACTTTAAGTAATTGATTGTATGTTAGTTCAGATACCACTTCTTAGTTAAACAAACCAATATGATCATCTTCCATCAAACACGAGTTTGTTTTTTCCTCTTTAGCTTTAGTCTTAGAGGAGTCAGATGAAGAATCTGCCTAGAAAGCGTTTAAAACTACTTCTATACCATCGCTCTGTTCAGCCAGACTTTACTTGTTTAGGCGATGAAAAAAATAATTGATCGGCTAGGACAATTCTCGAATCATCTAGTATGATTAGTTCAATAAGTACATATCATCCAAAACATCATTTTATTCATCCATGAAGAAACCAAGGTTTCTTTAGCTGATCGTCTAGGATGATCCTATGATTGTTCAAGATTATATGATCGATCAGTCAAACCTTAATTATTTTTCTTAATCATCAAACTAATTTAGGAATAAATGTAATGCATCATCCAGGTCGATGTCATGTATGATGTTTTAAAATAATAACATGCCTAAAAGAGTTAGCGACTGATTCTTTTTGATTACGGCATATCATCTATGATGATGATAAATCATCTAGGGCAATTTTCTTAATTCAGATGCCTTAACAAGGATGGCCTAATTAGGGTTTATTTTTTTAACGAATCATCTAGGATGATTTTGGATCATCCCAAATGATACGATCAAAAATAAAAAAAACTCTAAAATAGATATAATTGTTCCTTCTAAGTGTGTGTTTGAAAGGTTACCTAACATCAGGACCCACTTTATTCTATTTGACTCAAGAAATGGTAAAAAAATTTGATGTAAACTTACAGATTGACTCAGTCCTAATCTACCCAATCTTCAGCTGACTTGATTTGCAATTGACCTTCTATACCAAAAATATTTGTAGACTGGGCAATACTAGAAAAAATATATGTGTCATAAATGTTTGTAATCATCAATATTGTAATCCTTGAATCCAAATTTGTAACAAAAATATGTTTAAAAAGATCACATTTCTTTTCTAATTTATTTTTTGAATTAGTCTTTTATTTGAAAATAATCTTTAACCTATAAGGAGCATGAGCTACGGTTGATAAAATTAAATTTTCTAAACTTTCTTGATTTTAGCATTGTCAATACATTTCTTAATTATCTAATCATTGGGTAAAATTTTTATTTGATACTATTAATCGATTCTTTAAAAAAAAAATTATTTTTTTATTGTTTGTATCTTATTTCTCAATTTCTGTTATCTTATTAATGTTTTTTTTTTAATTTTGGATCTTTCCTAATTATCTTATTCCATCCCATTATTTCTCTAATTTTTTCACATCATTTAATATGATTCATATTGTATTTTAATCTGAACAAAATATCAAATAACTGATAACATCACATCTAATGGCTAATATCGATTAATTATTGGTGATCATATTGTATGATTCCCTCTTTATACTACATGATCTATGTAGTAGGAATTATTGGATGAATTGAATTCATTCGGTATAATCCTTAATATATTATCGTATAGTATGATCCACATGTTTATATTGTACGAACTAAAAAGTCAACAATCATACAGGTTGATTCTTCTTGTCCATCGACTTGTCCCTAATCATCCAGTATAATGTTTCATCTTATAATATGATAAGATTACCTTTTTTGACCAAATGTCTGGATGAATTGATCGTACTAGATCATCTAGTATGACCCTACCAATTTTATTTAAAAAGCTTGAATTCTTTCAATTTCATCACACCATTCTAATATTCTAATCCTTAACTTCCCTCTTGAATTCTACTTCCTTGCAATGGATAGTGGAAAATGGTCCTAAGCACTGGTGGGAAATTCATCTAGAAAAACTATCAATCCAAGATTAACTGAGGCTGGTGATGAAGAAGCCAATTAGTGGTACAAAACAACTGGAATCATACCATCAAAAATTATCAATCACAAAATTCTAAACTTTTTAGTACTTGATCTCTTTGTATATACCACTCTTGGCTTCTTCTTCATCATTGCTTTTCCTTTCCATTCTGAACTTTTATTTGAATTCTTCCCAAGCCTTTACATTAATAATTCTATATTAATAGAAGGATTGTTGAAATCACTTACCAGGACTTTCATGACTTTCATCATCTTTTCACTACTAGGACAAAATTAATATTTTAGCCTCAAATACTAACTATAAATAGACCACTGCCAACACCATCCTTAAGTAGTGCAATATTAATAGTCATATCACATAAATCATTTCTCTAGTCTAGGATACTCACAACATCCAGCACATACTTAGAAATTCTTTAATTGCTAAAGCCAGTATTAAGAATAATATTACACCTATTTTTTAACTTACTACCTAATATATCATAGCTCAAGTGGAATGTAATTCAGTTGATCTTATAATTCAATATCATGATAATCTAACATGCATTAGAGATCCTTAATATAAAACAAATCCTAATCTTACCTTAGGATATCTCATTACCTATATCATATAAAGTAAATATAACCTCCAATATCATGCACCACCTGATCACCTATAAGTCTTCTATTCCAATAGCTCCTTCCACATCATTCATAGTGCTCATCACCACCACCTTTGATATACTGACCCCAAGCCAAAGCAAAGATTCAGAGAACAACCTTAAGCACCAACCCTTATTCGCTAGCAGTCTCAAATTGTTTAGTAAGTTTAGATGTTTGATTAGTGGGAGGCCAGATTTGAAATTTAATTAGCTGAGCAGGAGAAACAACATACAATTGATCTGGCTCATTTTGAAAGCTACGCATCACAGATGAAACAACAACACAACAATAATATGGCTTAGTTTAGGGAGTAATTTTCTTCTATTCAATGCTTTTTGCAGCCATCGCCAACACCTCCACCTAATTAGGATTATTCTATTTTGTAGTTTGCTTTGTGTTTTTGTTCCTTTACTTATATTATTCTTTACTTATCTACATTGTGATGTACATATTTTTTACTTTATGTTTTTACTTTTTAATTATTTCCTCCTTCTTACAATATTAAAAGGGGTTCTAGTAGTTTATTGTTAAGTTGTTTGCACCCTTACTTAAATGAAGCTAGTTCACTTATTTTACTTATTTTCTATTTTACTTATGTCTCTCTTGTATTTCTTTTAAAAAAAAAAATCTTTTTAAATAAACTCTCCTAATTTTAAAAATTTCATCTTCTTAGGGAGAGTTTCAAAAGATTTCAAAATTCTTAGAAAATCTATAAAAACAATATTTGCCATCATGGAAAAGGGAGATATTGTTTCAAATATGGAACCAAGTACTGTGATTTTGATAACAAACAAAATTAATATTTTGTTACTCCTATTTAATGCATATCTATTTTGTTTCTTGCTTACTAACATTTTAGGTCCACCATTCACTTGGAACTTCAATTTGCTCAAGATTGGGTCGAGTAGGGTTGCATTTGTTTGTAATATAAACCTTAGTATAATTTTTCCTTTATTGCGTCAAGTCATGTATATGGTGGTTACTAAGCTAAGTAACCTTGCACACATAAACTGAAGGGAGTAAGTTATTGAGTTAGAAAAAAATTATTATTTTAACTAATTTTACTATATAATCTATTAAAATAAAAAACCCTAATTAGAGCACCACAGCTATTTAAAAGTAATTAAACTCATCACACTATATGATCTAGATCATACATCAAGAAAGATTATAATAATCAAAATAGCCACAATCATAGTTTAGGTAATATTTAATTTTTAAAATCTATGTCTAATCATACCATACAATCTTCATCAAATTATACGATCAAAATCATGCCTAAATTAATTTTGTAATTAGGTGTTTAGTTATGGTTAAATAATTCAATCAGATTTTACAAACCGATTCCTATATAGGACGATAATTAAAAGTCACACATCGTCCAAGACAAAAACCATAATTTTTTTACTGATTGTACAGGATGATCCCCAACTATCATATAGAATGAACAAATAGCTACATGGGATCATATGAAATCTCCAGCTATATTAATGGATGATTAGTTCAATCTTTTAAACTAATCATTTAAAATGATTATGGGATCGTACATGATGATAAAAAAAATCTAATGAATTGATCATTAAGACCAATGTAGTTCGTACTGGCTAAAAATGTTTTGTTTTTAACTAATTGTATAGCATGATCTAGGATTATACTGGCCAATCAGAAGGGCTAGATTAAAATTTACGACTTATTTGGAGGCTCTTAATTTAAGCTTTTATATTGTCTTTTAAGACAATTTTTTGTTATTGAGTTTTTTGAGTGGGAGCTTAGAGAAAGAGTTTAGGAGAGATCCGGGAGAGAAGAGTGGGAGAGTTCATATGAGGAGAAGTTATTAACAAGGTTACTCCAACCAAAGTTCCTTTCAGTATTCTTCAAGTCTCTACTTTAATTCTTGGGTTGCTCTCAGCAGACTTTCTTTAGCACAACAACATGGTTCTCTGCCAAATCAAGGAGAGAGTAAAAGGATTTGTGCTTCTCTACCAACTCTATGAGGGCGTAAAAGGATTCTTGGTTCTTTACCTTATCCAGGATGGAGAAAAAGAATTTTTTATTCTCTTACTTAAATAAGATGGGTGAAAATATTTAAGGTACTATGTTACACCTGGTTGGTGGAAGAGATTTTTGTAAGTGCTTCTCAACCTAGTAGTGGGGGATAAAGGAAAGAAATAAATAGATTTAGTGCAATAACTATAATAGAGGACTATAGGGGGTGGACATAGGTCAGATTAATCGACTATAAAAGTTTTTTTTTTATTGAAAAGAGCAATAAATGCATTAATAGCAACGAAAACAAAAAAGAAACAACTATAATGTTAATTCCTCCTTCAACAACTTCACAAATGAAGGAGGAATCTTATTCAAGCAAAGTTCTTCCCAAATAAAATTGCTAGCCGTGGCATACTTTGCAAATCAATCGGCTAGCTTGTTGCTACCTCTATCAACACAAGAAAAAAATAACATAATTAAACTCTCTAAAGAAATCAAAGTCTTCTTCTCCCTTGAAGTCATTAATCTTTGCCTTTTGAAGCCTTCTTATTACATTTTCATTGTCTCCTTCAATGATTGCTCCCTTGTATTTGAACATCAAATCTTTAATAATTTCTTTCAATGACTTTATAACTAGAAGCTCCAAATAGTAAACATCCCAATGAATTTATTTTTTCCCGAAAGCCAATAAGAATCTCCCCTTGCTATCACATATAACACCTCCAATACCAGCTTTATAAGAAGTGTCAAGAGAAGCATCTACATTGATTTTTAACCAATCGGGTGGAAGGGGATGCCAAGTTTTTGACATCATAAGGGGCTGGTTAGCATCCCATAGATTCGAATTAGCGTTAACAATCAATTTAGATATAGAAGAAAAGCATACCGCATTAGCAGCCACCGATATAGAACCTTCAACCACTTTATTGTGTGTAAACATGTTTCTAGCGTTCCATGAAAAATACAAGACATTGTAGAATAAATTGAGAATCATACCATTATGAGCTGCTGTTTGATCCATCCAACTACAACAATCTTGAAAGCTTTCAAAGAAAAGAATTTGAAATCCCTATTTGTTGATTTGTGAGAAAGCCTCCTTTATCTTGGTACATTTAAATAGAATATGTTCCATATCTTCAATGTGTTCCAAACACCTTGGACATACTTCAATTTCTTGCAATCTTCTATGAACTAGAAAATGGTAAGTTGGAATACCTTCCTTGAATAGTCTCCAGCAGAAAATTTCCACCCTTGGGCTTAGTTTAGCTTTTTTCATCCATTTTGAATATTTACACTCTGGATGATATTGATACCTGGCTTCAGAAATCATTCCTAAAATTGATCTCCTCGATCTCTTATGTATCAGCTCCTGTTTATTGTCCCGTTGATCACACATTTTTTGTGTGTGTAAAATGAGCTCCACCATTTCTCTACCAAATAATTTCCGCAATTCAACCACATTCTATTCCTTGTCTTCAATGAACCTATCCAGCATTGCCGGTCCTTCTCCTTGAGGAACAACAAATGTAGGCCATTCGTTTAAGCTTCTATCCAGAAGCCACTTATCTTCAGACACATAAATTGATGATCCATTAGCCACACTCCATTTTAAGAAAGGCTGTTGAACTTTACCTCCATCAGTGATGATTTTCCATGAGGAAGATAAATTCCTCTTTAAACTATCTTCTACAATCTTTGACCCATATTTAGGAGCTAGCAATTTGAATAAAGAAGAATTTTTGTTATTCCAAAATCTCCATGTAAGCCTTGCTCTCAGTTCAGCCAACACAATCCCCTTCGTCCTTTATCTACAGGATTACATAACTCCTCCCAGCTAACATAGTGAATCCCAACATTACCATTGGGCTTATTCTAAAAAAAACTCCTGCATGCTTTGTTGATATCTTCAAGAATACTGATAGGAACCAACGAGTGAATGCTATAGAAAGTTGGGATAGCCTAAGTGACCAATTTCACTAAAGCTATTTTCCTCAGCAAGGAGATGAACTTACTTCCCCAAGTGTTGATTTTCTTTAATGATTTCTCAATGATGAATTGAAAATCATTAGCCTTCAATCTTCTTAGAGCCATCTTGATTCCAAGGTACGAAAATTCTTTTACTTCCTTGAAACCTAAAGTTCTTGTAATGGTCCTCCTCCTCCTTCTATCAACCACCTTTCCAAATAGAACTCCAAATTTCCCAATATTTATACATTGATCGATCCACTTGCTGAAAATGGATAGGATTCATTTTACCTCCAAATCAACTTTCTTACTAGCTTCAGAGTATAACAAAATTTTATCTGCATGCAACAGATGTGAAATCCGTGGTCCAGAAGTAGAAATGTTAACTCCAATAGAAGTCAAGGCCAGTGCATTTGATAAAAGATGAGAGCACTATATAAAAAGAAAAGGGGATAATGGGCAACCTTGCCGGAAGCTACTCTTGGCTGAAATCCATTCTGATAGGTTTCCATTGATAATAACTAAAAACCTTGGCTTTAACACACATTCCAATATTAACTTGGAGAAAATGGAGGGAAATCAAAGTATTTCAAGACTCCTTCAAGAGTATCCCAACTCATTGAGTCATATGCTTGTTCCAAATCGACTATAAAATTTGATGTGTTTGTTCTTTTAGTTTTTGTTATTTTAAGTTCTACACTATTATATTTTTGTGTGTGGTTAAAAACTCTTAATTTGTTGTTATTGTGAAGTCAATCTGGTTCTGCATCAAGGGATAAAATTGATATTTTTATATAATTTTAAAAGAATTTAAAAAGAGGATTTTCTTTTTTCTTAAAGAAGTATTAAATTACTAATTCACCCCTATCTAGGTTAGCCTTGGGCTAGTTCTTATAGGTTTAACAACCTTCAAGAACATTCAGGAAAGATTAGGTAATTAAATTAGATGATGCAAAACTCTAACTGGTAAGACTCCTTATTAATTAATTATTGGGAAAGCTTGTCATCTTCTTATAAAATTACAGTGTAAGGTATTCTGGGTAGTCAAAGAATTAAATTCAAATCATGGAAGTGTCAAAGGAAAATACTGCTACATTTAAGTGAATTATAAGAAATTTGAAATGTAGGACATGAAAATGCAAGAATTTATAAGTAAAGAGATAAAATGGCATGATTATAAACTTCTTGTTAAAAAATTCACTCTTGGTCAAGATGTTTTACTTTTTAATTCTTGACCTAAGCTATTCCCAAGAAAATTAAAATTGATTAAATTTAACAATTAGTATTTTTTTAATTTAACAATATAGTTTTGATTCATTTTTTTCTGATTCTAAATAGTGGCGTGTTTATCTATATTTTAGTAGTATTAGAATTTCAATTTTTATTTGGGTTAATCAATTAATCAAAAATATAAACTTTTATTTTCTTGAGTGAAATCAAGAGTTTAAGCTGGGGAGGATTTTATAAGTGAAAATAATTTTAGGTCTTTTTACTAAAATCATGTTATTTTAGTTGTGTTTGTGTTGGAAAATTTTTGAAATGGGAAAATTTTTTCAGTATGATATAGTACCACAACGTCACACATAATTCCACTGCAATACCGTTGACAATGTTAGACCACCCAAATATTGATATGACAGTGACTAGTCTCTATTTGAAAACCATATAGTGGCAAAGGATTATACAGCACAAAGTCCAGTCTCCACCAACAAAGAGCTGTGGAGACAAATTCCATAATGTTTCAACTTAGTTTTCATAACTATATTTTTATATCATGTGTGCTTTTTATGATTTCAAAATATTATTATATTGATTACTATGTCTTGTAACATATATTGGAAATATTGTTTTTGTTGTTTGTGCGTAATAACATTTTAGGGAAATCATACTGTAGACTACTAAAGACTTGATGACAAATTAGATTAGGGTTTAACGTAATTGAAGCTTATAATTTTAATATTTGTCGTGTGTATGTGAGAGTGTGATTGTAATTGGGTAACCGTACACACACACACACACTGGGGAGTATAAAAACTTATATTTTTTAAACTTATTGTACTGTACAATCATAGATCATACAAGATGATTTGACCATTTGTTCATCTAGAATAGAGTTGATCAAACCATGCTACAAAAAATTTTCTATGTCCTGTTCATACTGTACGATGTTACATTTGTACATATGACATCATGAGTATGAAATGGCTACGTACTAGTTTGTCCATACGAACAAGTAAATTTTTTGAATAGATCGTATATTGCGATCATAGGTTCGTATAAATGACATCCGGAGTCTAAAACGAACTCATCAATTTTTTTACCAAATGAAACTTTGTTTGGTTAAGATAGATCAAACTATACCATATGGGGTTTGTATAATACATTATTAAGAGTATGAAATCAGCTCGTACTAAAGTCTACCGGATTAATATGTTGAATTTTGAATAGATCATATTGAACGATGTCAGTTCGTACACACGCCAATAAGATTGCAAAATTAATTCATACAGGATCGTAAGAGAGAATTTTAAAATGATTGTACATATGATGTGTGATCATATAGTATAATCCAAGACAATCAAATTGAAACTTTTAGTTTTCAGGATGATTTTTCGTTTCTTTCTTGGTTAAGACTCCCTTAAAAACTGACTGAAAGGAATCCTTCTTCAAATTTTCTTTGAGAGAAAGAGTGGGAGTGCTTTGGGAGAGTGATTGAAAGTGTGGATAGAGAGATCTTAAACGTGGAGTTTATGAAGGGTTCAGAAAGTTACCCAAATGTATGGATCTCTTTGTAAGTTTCTCAAATCTCTTCCTTACTTCTTTGAAGAAGTTTGAAAGAAGATCTTTTGAGAAGACCCAATTCTTTTCTGATATCAGGAGGGTTTGAAAGGATGTGGTACTTTGCCAACACCAGGATGGTGTAAAAGGATAGTGGTTATCTATCGACACAAGGAGGGTGTCAAAGGATGATGGTTCTCTGCCAATACTAGGAGAGTGTGAAAGGACAATGGCACTCTACCACACCGAGGATAAGTGGAATATAGGATAGTTGTAAGGGATTGTCTGCCTTACTATTGGAGTAAAAGGAGAATCACATTGGTATAGTGCAATACTTGAAGAGGGAGTCTTCAGGGTGTGGACGTAGGTCTTGTTGGACAAAACCACTATAAATTTCTATGTTATATTTATGTCTTTATTTTTATTTTCAACTTTTTTATATTTTTTCAAGTTAAATTTTGTGGTTGAAAAGTTATTTTGAAAAAAACCTCTTTATTGTGTTTAACTCTATAAATTTGATTTTCTTAAACTACCATGAGGTTTTTAAGTTACCAATTCACCCCCCCCCCCCCGCGTCTTTGTCTTTGTTAGACTATGGACAAAATTAATAGGTCTAACAACCTCTTCGGACATATAAGTTGTATTAGAGCCTACTTTTGAAAACTAAAGTTTAGACAACTTTTTTAAAACGAACATGACTACTTTTGGAATTCATAATACAACTGGAAGGTATTTCATCACTAAACACCCATTATTTGATAACATCCCTTTCAATTTTTGGAAAACTTGTATGTCCACTTTTTTTCAATTGATTGATTTTTACATGTGGAATTTAGTACAAGAAGATCACACTAGACCAATTAGACTTGTAGATAGTGTTAGAAGTGAAACACTATTTATTGGCTAAACCATAAAAGAAAAAGAATTAGCTCAGTTAAATATTAAATGTTTAAAAAGTTTTTTTGTGCACTTAAATCTGATGATTATATATATGTCTCTACATGTAGAACTATAAAAGAAACTTGGGATAGAATTTGTATCACGTATGAAGGCACTAACGAGGTGAAATAATCTAGGTTGAATATTTTGCTGCACGATTATGAATTTTTTTGTAGGAAACCAAATGAATTAATCACTAACTTGTATACTTATTTCACATAAATTGTCACTCATTGCATGCCTTAATAGGGAATTAATAAATGCTAAAAAAAATAAATAAAATTCTTTATTATTTTCCTACTTCTTATGATGCAAAGATAACTAGTATAACAAAATCAAAATACTTAAATGTTTATTCTATTGAGAATCTTCTTAGATCATTAATTACAAACAAGTAAGGAGTGACTCAATGATATATTGATGTAGGTGAGAAGCGGAAGGAGAAAAAACATAGCATTAAAAGAGGATGACTTGGAGAGAAATCAGTCTCAACCTGAAGATAAAGATGACATTTCCTTAATAGGAAGAAAAGGCAACGCCAGTAGTAGAATAAAGATAAGTTTCACAAAAATGCTAAAGCTTTTAATGATATAATTTGTTATGAATGCAGGTAGCCTGGGAACATTAAATTTGAATGCCCAAATCTTAAAGCCAATTCTAGCAAGGGGAAGGTTGAGGAGAAAACCAAAGTAAGGAAACAAAAGTAGAGGAGGAAGTCACCAACCTGTGTTTGATGGCTAACAAGCTTGATCTGTCAGATCACAAAGAGGTATGTGACTTAACCTATGAAGAGTTATTTGATGTTCTGAGAAAAATCAAATTGCCTATAAGAAATTCCAAAATATGCATGCTAGGTTGAACATAGAATTTTTAAAATTACAAAAAGAGCATGAAATCATTAGGAAAGATCACACTCTGATTGATAGAAACCACATGAAATTAATGGTTGAGTTTGAAGAGTTGAATAAACAACATGAACAATTGAAATCATCACATACTAAACTTAAAAATGATTTTAAAATATTTATGAATGAATCTGATTGTAGAGAGCACTATTTGAAAGTTGACAATGCTATTTTAAAAAGTACTAACTAATTTTTAAAGCCGAATTGAAAGCTCTTGAGCAAACTAGGATACCACCCACACCTAAAACAATTTTGAGTTCTAATTAGAAGCCAAAAATGTCAAAACCTGAGAAAAGATAATTTAATACACGTAGATTGATAAATCCTTTTCCTGTAGTGAAATATCTTTCTTATGGATTAATTAGACATATCTCACACACTTGTACTATTCATAATAAAACACATTTAGTGTAGAGACCTAAGATGCATAAAATAAATCATATCAAATATTCATATAGAATATTTTTTCCAAGAGGCGAATCCAAACTTGTTTGGGTTCCCAAGATCAGCACTTAAATCTGCAGGATGCAAAATATCATTAAGATATTGGTTAGATATGAGGGATTCTTGACTTTGTGAACATAGATGTAGTTATGATCAGTAGTTATTTTTTAATATTCAACTAATGAACCTCTCTAGATCAGGTTCCCTATAATTACTAAATGTACTTTTGTGCTATTTTGGCTTATGAGTTTTTGTGTTTGTTGTTGTGATGTTTCTCCTCTGATTTTAGTATTTTCTTGTGTTGTTTTGAATTTTTAAGATGATGTTAGTTGGATGATGTAATGTTGAAGGATGTGAAATGAGAAATATGTTTGTTTTTGCTCCTTGATAATCAATGAAATAATGAAATATTTTGTTCACTTGCATTGAATTTGTTTTCTTGAATTATTTTTGTTTTTAATAAAAAATCTTTTGTAGTTAGTCATTAGAATGGATTCTAAATTACATTTCTCTACAAATTAATTTACTTACAAAATTTAAATTAAATTATGACTGGATGTAGATAAAGAGATCAATTTTATGTTCTTATAGACAAACATATCTAAGGTATAATTGTTGCAAGATTGTTGCCTTATATTTTTTATTTCTTTTTCAAAATTTTTATTTTTGTTATTAGTGAAATTTGAATTTATATTACTAATATTGGAAAGAAGAAAAAAAAGGAGATGCACAAAGCATGCAAAAGTAAAATAGAAGTGTTATGGTTTGCAAAGTGAAAAGAGGCACTAAATTAGCCCTAATAAAAAAGTTGCACAAAGTGTGCCAAAAATATTTGAAATTATGCGGAATATCGCCAATTAAAAATATTTATAGTGTTGTTTCCTTTATCATTCCATCTCTAATCTAAATCCATCTAATTAAAAATTATATTCACAATTGAATTCAAAATTAACTAATCTTTATTTCCTCATTTTTGCAACAATCATTTTTTGTTTAATTTTTCTAGCATGAACAATGAACCTCATTGACTTTTCCTATCTTAGTTGTTCTTTGATTTAAGATTTTAAAAAATTTCTTTTTAGCATTATGAAGTTAATATTGTGTTTGTAATTGGTTGAATGTTAATTTCTTCTTTAACTCTTTTAGGTTATCTATAATTGACGTCTATACTTTTTATATTTTTCTTTAGTATGAGAGAGTGTGATTGTAATTGGTAACCTTGGACACACACAGGGGAGTGTAAAATTCATATTGTATGAAGTTATATTCCTACATATAATATACAGAGCATGAAATGGCTATGTACCAGTTATTCCATACGTACAGGTAAATTTTTTGAATAGTTCATACTGTACAATCATAGGTTCTTACAAATGATGTCAAGAGTACAAAATGAACTCATCCTTTTTTATAATAAATGAAACATGGTTTGGTTAAGAAAATTATACTATACGATATGGGGTTCATATAGTACATTATCAAGAGTATAAAATTGGTTCATATTAAATCGTATCAGATAAATCTGTTTAATGCTGAAATGATCGTACTATATAATGTTAATTCATACACATGCCAATCAGAGTACAAAATAAATTTGTATAGGATCGTATGAGAAAATTTTGAATTGATTGTATGTACGATGTATGATTGTACTATATAATCCAGGATGGTCAAATTAAAAATTTAAGCTTTCTGGAGAGTGCTTTTCTGTCTTTTCGATTTAAGACTGCAAAAAACTTACTGAAATAAATCCTTCATTGAATTTTCTTTGAGATCAAGAGTGAGAGTGCATTTGGAGAGTGTTTGAGAGTGTGGATAGAGAGTTCTTGCAAGTGTAATTTGTGAAGGGTTCACAAGGTTGCCCAAAGATGAGGATTTCTTTATAAGTTCATAAAATCTCTTCCTTACTTCTTTGAAGATGTGTAAGAGAAGATATTTGAAGAAGATCCAATTTTTTTCCTAATCTAAGAGGGTGTGAAAAGATGCTAGAACTTTGCTGACACCAGGAGGGTGTGAAAGGATGATTGTTCTTTTTCGACACTAGCAGGGTGTGAAAGGATGATGGTTCTCTGCTAATACCAGGAGGGTGTGAAAGAATGATGATACTCTGTTGCATTAGGGATAGGTGAAAGAGAGGGTAATTGTAAGGGATTCTCTGCCTAGCTATGGGAGAAAAAGAAAAGTCACTTTGATATAGAGAATTTTCCGAAGAGGGAGTCTTTAGAGAGAGCATATAGGTCTTGTTGGATAGAACCACTATAAATTTCTATGTTGATTTTTGTGTCTTTATTTCTATTTTCTACATTTTTATATTTTTTCAAGTTTAAATTTTGTGTTTGAAAAGTTATTTTGGAAAAAATTATTATTGTGTTTAACTCTATAAAATTAGTTTTCTTAAACTACCAAGAGGTTTTTAAATTACCAATTTACCCCCCTCTGGTTTTTTTTTTTTTGTTGAAAAGAAATGTAATTATGCATTAAAAGCCAAAGAAAACCCTTATTAAAAACTACTCAAGTAATACCTAAAGAATCACATTCTTCCTTCAAGTATAACAAGAATGAAGGAGGAATCTCCTCAATGCTAAGCTCAACCCAAAAAAAAGATTTTTTTGAAGCCAAATTATCACAAACATCCACTAATATGTTACAATCTCTATTGGAAGAAGAAAACAAAACTTGGTTGAAATCTTGTAGGAAAGCCAACTTATCATCAATTATTCTACTAACCTTCCAAGTCTTCACCGCCAAATGAAGAATTTTTATAATATTGAAGTTATCCCTTTCAATAATAACTCCTTGAGCTTCAATCATCCAATCTCGAATGATATTTTTCAAGTAAAAGACTGCCAACAATTCTACTTGGGCAATGTCCCAATGCAAAAGATGAGCTCCAAATGCTAGGAAGAATCTCCCTCTATCATCCCTTGCCACACTTCCAAATCCATCCACATTATTACTCATAAGAGAGGCATCAACATTTATTTTAATCCACCCGGGTGGAGGAGGATGCCAAGAACAAAACAGCTTGCACTGGTTGCATCCCAATTTTCCGAATAGAAGTTAATAAAGTTACACATTATAGCATAAGGAACTGCATTTGCAGCCATTGCATTAACTGAATCTTCTATGCCTCCATGTATCAATTTGCATCTGCTTTTCCAAACTAGCAAAGCAGCTGTACAATATATATTAGCAATGAAATAATTCTTGTCAATAAACTTCTGTAATCCTTCCAAGCAATCTGAAAGATTATCAATTATAGGAACTTGAAAACCCCAACTATCAAGAAGAGAAATCACCGTTTGAAACTTAGAGCATCTCCCTGTAATGTGGCAACTATTTTCTTCTTCTTCACACCCTCTCGGGCAACCTGAGTAGTTGCTCAGTCTTTTTCTTAATAAAAAATCATTAGAAGGAATAGCATCATTAATAAGCCTCCACCAAAAGAGTTCAATTTTTGGTCTCAAGTTAAATTTTTCATCCAAATCCAGTGAGAATTCTCTCCACTGTGCTCCGTTACTGCTTTAAAAGCCAAGGCAGCAAGAGATTTACCAGAAAATTTTGATTTAAGCTCCATATGATCATTACTCCTTTCGACATCAATAAGAATTTGAATTATAAGTTTTACCAGCTACTCCCCAAAGATTATATATAGCTGATCAATATTCCATTGCCCTTTCGAGATGAAGGAGCTAAGATTGAACTCTGTTGTATCCAGACTGTTAACAAAAGTTGGACACTTTGTTATGCATTTGTCTAATATCCATGTATCAAGCATCCAATTGATAGAGTTACCATTAGAAACATTCCATCTAACAATGTTTCTAAGATAATTAGCTCCCATAGTAATGATCTTCCATGTAGGGGAACAATCTTTTTTCACTGGTACCGTCCAAACATCTCCTCCATATTTTTCTCTCAGGATTTGGTTCATCAATGCTCTTGGCTTCATACAAAAATTCCACGCAACCTTTGCCCGAAGGGCTCCTACCTTGGAAACTGCCGAGAACAAGCCTCGACTACCTTCATTCTTAGGCTTGCAAAGACTTTTCCAGGAAGCATAATGCAGTTCTGCACTTCCATTATTCTTACGCCACAAGAATTCTCTACACAATTTATCAAACTTTTTAAGAATACTAAATGGGACTAAAGAAAGAGAAGAAAAAAATATAGGTAATGAGAGGAATGTAGATTTGACCAACACCAACTTTCCTTCCAGAGAAATGAACTTTTCCCCCTAAGTGTTCAATCTATTGGTAGCAACTTCCATTAGCTTCAGGAAATCCGAAGCCACCAATCTTCTCAAGGTCATCTTCGCACCAAGATAATTCATCTCCTTAACCATCTTGAATCTAAGAAATTTTGAAATTTTCTTCTTCATGCTATGGTTAGTATGCTTTCCAAAAATAATCATGGACTTAGATTGATTAACCTTCTGACCCTACCATTTACAATAGTTGGTAATTATATTCTTCAACTCCTTTACCTTTTTCATCTTGGCTTCCGAGAAGATTAAAATATCATCAGCATAGAGTAAGTGAGATACTCTTGGAGCCTTGGGAGTAATAGAAATTCCCACATACCATTTTCTAAGATATAATGCATCTGATAGAATTTGGGAGCATAAAATAAACAAATATGGTAATAAAGGATAGCCTTTTTTAAATCCACGCCTCCCTTCTATCCAATCAGTTTTCCTCCCATTGATCAAAATGCAATATTTAGGATCTAAGATATATTACAATAAAAGCTCCATAAACTTATTAGGAAAGTTAAAATGAATTAGCACTTGCCTCAAAGCTTGCCATCCCATACTATCATAGGCTTGTTCGATGTCAAGTTTTATTGCTAAAAGACATTTTCTTGCTTTAGAATACTAAAATATGTTGAAAACTTATTGAGCCAACAGCTCATGTTCTAACAAGGACCGGCCTTTAATAAAAGTAGCTTGCTCCACCGAAATGATCTTGTGAATAGCCTTCTCCAATCTATTCAATAACAGCTTTGCATAAATTTTTTAAATAGTCGTACAAAGGCTTATAGGCCAAAAATTAGAAACCACCTGAGGATTTTGGATCTTCAAAAATTAAGACAATTAATGTTTCCTTCCATGATTGTTGCATAACCCCAGTAGACATGAATTGGCTCACAACTAGTCATACATCATCCTTAATCAATTTCCAAAAGTTCTTGTTGATTGAAAAGGTGATTCCATCCAAACCGGGAGAAATATTTCTCCCAGATTGTTCCACGATCACCTGGAGCTCCTCCCTTGTGAACTCTGCTTCCAGAATACCTTGATCAATATTATTGATTACTGTATAAGGCACCGGCCAGCCATCCAGTAGGCAATTTCTATGATGCCATTTTTGTTTGAAAATTTTTTAAAATGTTTTCTGAATTTCATTACCATCCTCCATCACAGTTCCATTAGCTATTTTAATATGATTGATCCAGTTAATGTTTCTTTTGGCATTTGCAAATGCAAGAAAAAATTACAGAATTGCAATCTCCTTCCTCCATCCATTTTGCTTTAGCTCTTTGCCTCCACCAAGTATTGAGCGGGGCAAGTGTAAAATTGTGCTCATTGATTTTTAATCTTAAAATCTCTAGCTTTTCAAAATAAATTCCAGCTTCTGCCTCCTCCAATCGGATTTCCTGTACTTCCTTCTTCAGCTTGTCCCATAGTGAGTTAACATTTTTTAACTTTTCTTTGGTCCAGAAAAAAACAGCACTTAAAGTTCTTTTGAACTTTAAATTTAAAATTGTAGCTGGGTCAGTCCCATAATTTCTCTTCCAAGAATTCTGCACTATAGCCACAGCCCCATGGTAAGTAGCCCAAACCTCTTCATACCGAATATCTTTGTTATAGCACTCCATTGGTTTGAAAATCTCCAAGAGAATAGGACAATGGTCTGAAGCTACCCAAGATAAATGTTTCACCAATGCAAGATGAATGGAGTTCAAAGCTGTGGAATTGATAAGAAATAAATCCAATTTTTCTAGAATCTGAGCCCCTTCGGACTTATTATTGCACCAAGTAAATTTTGTCCATCGACCCCACCTCATGAAGATCATTGTTGATCATTAAGTTCTTCAAATCCTTTGCTCCTTGAGACATGATGAATTTTTCCCACCACTCTTTTCATATTGGGAGAGAACACAGTTAAAGTCTCCTCCCACCATGGTTGGCGAATCCACCGAGCAGTGTCTTTCTAAGTTGTCCCATAAAATTTTCATGTCATTGGCATTAGTACTCCTATACACGGTTGCCACTATCCAGCTCCCCTTGTTAATAACCTCCAATTTTCCTACTATCATTTGAGTTGATATTTCAATCACTGCGAAAGATGCCAAGTCTTTTCTCCATAATACCATCAATCCTCCTGAGAGGCATTCAGAAGGATCCACAACAACACTTTCTTTTGTAGCTTCTCCCAGCTCACAAATATTTTCTACAGCCAATGATTTAGCTCCTAAATTATCTTCTTCAGGTTCACAACTTTTCTGTGAATTAGTTGGACCAAGATTTTGAATATAAATCTTCTTCATTGGAACAGTGATTTATTAAAAAAAACCTCTCTTCTCTGTCACTTTTTTAATTCTTCTTTTGCCATAGTTCACCTGAATCCAGGGATTGTTATCAGCTTTTCCACCGTCTACATTAGATATCACAGCATCCTCCTGTATGACCCATGCTTCAGATAATCCAGCTACAATTGAAGGCCCTAAAACTGCTCCTTTTTTGTTATAACATCAGCACAATCAGCTAAAGTATTGCTAATCTTGCCACACCCACTGCAGATTTTTGAAACTCCTTCATACTTAACTTTTTGATAAAATTTTCTAGCCAAGCCATCCACCCAAACACCCGTTGGTAACTTCAAATCTAAGGGAATGTGAACACATACCCTTGAAAACTCCCTTCTACTCCACTGGAACATATTTCCATCAAGGAGGTAGGGCTTGCCCACTATAGAAGCAATTCTACAAATGTTCACCTCATCCCAGCACTGAAGAGGTAATTAGGCAGCCTAATCCACACTGGAGCTGAAATACCTTTGAGAGAATTTGGATTAAAGGAAGTTGGCCATTTATCCAACCCCACAACCTGTCCTCTAACCCACCAAGGACCACCAGATAAAATACTTTTCAAGGCTTTTGATTCATCAAACGAACATAGCATCCAGCCAAGGCCCAATCCAGTAATGTGGAATTTCCCAAACTTATTCCACTGCCTTCTTAAATCCATGCTCACCAAATGGAATGGAATGCTATCACCAAAAATCTTCACAACTAAAGCTTTTTCAAGTCGTCTAGAATTCTCAATCTCCTTCTCAATATGTAACTTCACACTCTTACCATCTTCAAATTCAAGTTATTAACCTTGATATTCTATTTTTTATTCCAAACAGACTGTACCACCACATTGCACCAATTGTTCACAGGTTGAGAAGCCTTATTCAAAATGGTATTATCTTCATCTGGAGCTCTTATTGAATTATCTGATCCTTCTTTTATCGCAAAACCTCATCCATCTTGTCTTAATTCAGGGATTTGCATTCCAACTGGAGGATACACTATGTCATCACGGCTCAGTGAACATGGCAACGAGGAAGAATTAAAACATTTGTTTGAGTAGATCCTTATCCCAGCAGATGAGGAAGCTTCTAAATTAAGATTCTCGATCTTCTTGTTATCTTCTTCATGAATTTTGAAAGGTTTCAGATTAATAAAACATTCCTACTTGATAATCTCCTTTCCTTTTCTTGTCACTGAAATGGGAGTCTCCTTCTTTGCAAATAAACCACCCTCATTGATGATCAAAGGTTTCTCTTTATAATTTTTAAATTCCTTATTGAACACTTCTAGAGTTTTAGAACCTCTGTTGAAAACCTCTGAAGCTTGCTGCACCGAAATTGAAATTCCTTTCCTGTAGTTCGCCTAAGCCTCAGACGATAAGAGACGATTACGATCCACCTTCATCTCCCTAGGCCGCCGGAACACCGGCCAACCCAGCCACAAAAATTTAGGGCCGCCGAATTCAAAAAAAAAAAAAACATAATGGAAATTTGAAAATCCCAGAGTCTCTCTCTCTAACTTTTTCTCCCCTTTGTTTGGTTCGGAAATTTTTGTGTCAAACTTCACCCCCCCCTGGTTAGCCTAGGGATAAACTTAATGGATCTAACAACTTATTCAGACTTACACAATGGTTATGTAAAGGGAGTGCCAGAAAGACATTGCAGTGCTCAACAATCAATAAATTCATGACGCTATATTTCTAATAATTCATGCCATTATCTGCAAGTGAAGTGATGTGTCTATTCATTTAACACTGGGTCTATTTTAGCAAGCACAACAATGAAGTGATGTGTTAGGGCATTAGTTCATTTTATGGGCATTACCACATAAATATATTGAGCGTCTCAATGCAAAAATCTATTTTTTTATATTTTTCTATAAATAGTGCATTTGTAATATTAATAGAGGAGTTCAATTAGTTGCTTAATATTTGTCTTTATAGAGCTACTCTTATTTTTCCTTAGGAATGATAACTAAGGGAATTCAAATAAGTACTACATACATTCAATTAAAGTGTTTGGTTTGTGTTTATGGAAGCCTTTCTATAAGTTTCTGCAGTGTATTGGAGATAATTAAACCATTTGGTGATATCTTTTCTTCTGTACTTTCTTACATTTTTGCAATTAATTAAAATTAATTTTTTACACTTGTTCTTCTAATCTATTTAAATTCTCTAGTTTTGGATTGAAGGTGTAAGTAAAATAAGTAGTACAAATAAGTTATCTTCATCAATAATTTCATGATGTTTTCAATGTACTAAGACTTCATTTAATACACATTATGGTCATATGTAGTGTAAATATCACCTATTATATGGAGCCTAGGAATAGGAAATTAGGCAAAACTAGGTATGGTGGATTGGTATTATGCAAGTAACAACGTAGTTCTAATCATGTATCAAATTTAAGCAGATGAATTATCATTATGGGCTTTAAAAGTACACCCTTACATACTCTTCTAAGTTTTTCATAGGGTGACAAACTATGGGAGTTTATAGTGTTATTGAGGTTGGAGATTTTTATCGGTCATTTGTCACTTCACGCTAGAATGAGCAATTTCTAAAGCATATGCTTTGAATAACATCAATATAAAAGAGAATCATTATGAAACAAATAATATTTCCATTCCATAAATCCAAAATAATTTATTTATATAGTGTTTCATTTAATTATTTTTTTATTTTAAATTAAGTGATTGAATCTCTACCAATATTTATCCTAATTGGTTAGGATAACTATTGTAGTTGAAGTAGAAAATACTAGTATTTGCAAGTAAACATTCTTCCTCATTGGATCGATATTATACTCTATCTCTATATTACTTCATTTTTCCTGTATACTTGCGTATATTAAGTGATGTTTTATAAGTTTTATAATAAAAAATCTAAGCATTGTTTAGAGATTTCTAGAGACCTAAATTATTTTCATAATTCCTTAGGTTACTCCATCACCCCATAAGATATAGATTTATCATGATAATTTAAATATTATAAGTAATCCATGATAATTTATTTGCTTAAGTATCTAGTAGAGTGTAGAGTCCCGTCAAGGATGATCTAACAACTTCTCAAGAAGAAGTGCAAAATAAGATTCCAAGTGAAGAAATTAAGAAGAAGTAGGCTAGTTAGTCTTCTACAGTCCATAAAGGGTAAGTATTATTCAGTATACATCTTCTCTATATATGGTGATGATAATTCAAATTCTAACATAAATATTTCAATAGAAAATAGTTCCAAAGAATAAGAAATAATCTTTAATGATTTAAATGAATCTCCTCAGTATTTCTCTAATAGTGACTCCCATGTTCTTATATTGAGGGTGATCTAACTTATATAGTAATGGAGCTGTATGATTCTAATAATTCATCATTTAGAGTTTTGATGCACAGAGGTGTGCAAATTATAAAGTAATTATGTTAATGTGTCATACTTTAAAACTATGGGAGTGAGTTATAGAGCATAGGTTGCAGCGTGATACTATTATTTTTCAAAATCAATTTGGATTCATGCACGGAAGGTCTACTATGTGTTAAGAGAGTTTCTACTTAGCCTTTTGCATATTTTACATTCTTGCAACTTGTATAGTTTTGATGATTCCAAATATTATTTTTCTAATTATTATTTTCTCCTAACACTTTTTTGGAAGAATTATTTTTGCTCTTGTATGGACTAACATTTCAGGATAACCGAACTCCAGACTAATGAAGACTTCAAATCAAATTCAGCATAAGATAGTTTGTAAATTGAAGTCTGTATTTTTTAATTTATTGAGTTTGAGACATTGTGATTGTAATTGAGTAACTTAGCACACACACACTTGGGGAGATCTTTAAAAATAAAAAAAATTCTTATACTGATCATACGGGATGAACCATGTTCGTATGGGATGATCAAGTAAGTTATACCCCTCGGAGAGCAATGGAACGAACATGAAGTGAGAAAAAATTTTTAAGTCCTGATCATCCTGATGAATTTTCCCTATTCATCTCTGGACGATGTCACCTGGATTCTCACTTTGAGTTGTTTGTCCAGACAAAGTGTACCATTCATCCCAGGATGATGTTCTCTGATTTATCACTTTGTACTAATCATCCAAATAAAGTGTACCATTCATCCAAGGATGATATCCTCTGGACCCATGACTTGAATAGATCATCCAGATGATTCACCCTATTCATCCCAGGAAGATGTCCTCTGGACTCATGACTTGAACAGATCGTCCAGAAGATTCACCTCATTCATCCTAGGATGAAGTCCTCTGTCCCAAAAAAATTTGGATCGTCCTGTAGTTTCATCCAAATGAACCCGTGACATAACTGTTCGTACCGGATAAACTTTGTTCATACGGGATGATTATCGGGTATGAAGTTATTTTGTACCAATAGATAATGGGTTCGTACGCAACAGTTTTTACACTTTTTGTGTAGGAAGAAAAGATGATTGTACGGGACGATCGAGTGCTACAGAATTGAAAGTTAGCAATTTTTGGACGATTTTTTGTATCTTTCCTATATAAGGTCCACATAAAATTGTCTTATAATCTTTTTGCTCATTGGCCTTCATGTAAAATGAAGGGAGACTGAGGAGAGGGTGTGAGAGAGTATTTGAAGGAGGATTCTTACTACTAGAGTGTGAATGATTCAATTGGTACTCAAAGGTAAGAATCTCCAATTGTGATTTGTGATTACTTCACTCTTTTCTCTCGTCCTTCTAGATTTCTCGTGAGAATATCTTTTGGGAGATCTGGTTCTTTGTCGACACTCATGAAGTGTGAATAGCGGGAGGTGAAGGTTTCACCACCTTGCTGTGGGTGCAAAAGGAGAGTCACTAGTGGTATTAGTACAATAATCGAAGGGTGCCTCCGGGGAGTGGATGTAGGTCATATTTGATAGAACCACTATAAATCTTGTGTCCTTTTTTCTGTTGTTTTTTTTCAACTTTATTGTCTCTTTTGATCTGTGGTTGAAAAATATTTTTTACAAAAATTCATTAAAGTTTTTACCAGTTTAAAAATTAAAAGAGGAAAATTTTTTAAGTTACCAATTCACCCCCCTTTTGGTTAGCCGCTGGGATATAAACTTAGGTCTAACAACCTAATTTATATTGAACAAGTTTCAACAAGTGGTATCATAGCTTTGTTTCAAAATCATAAGTTTAGACTACTTTTTGATTAACGTACACGGCTACATTTGGAAAATGAAATACACCTGAGGGTTACTCTACAACTAGACCTCCATTGTTAGACAATATTCCTTTTGATTTTTGGAAAACATGCATGTCTACATTTTTATAGTCACTTGACTATCGTATGTGGATCTTAGTTAAGGAAGGGTATACAAAACCAACTAGACTAGTTGACGGAGTTAGAGTTGAAACACCTTTTATGGATTGGACAATAGAAGAACAAGACTTAGCACAACTAAATGTCAAATGCTTGAATAATTTCTTTTGTGCTCTTAATCCAGATGATTAAATGTGGGTTTCTACTTGCAAGAGTAGAAAGGACATATGGGATAGACTTTGTATAACTTATGAGGGGACTAATAAAGTTTAACAATCTATACTTAATATCTTGTTGCATAATTATGAATTATTTCGCATGAAACCAAATGAATCCATTTTGACATGTACACAAGATTCACATAAATAGTCACCTCTTTACATGCATTGGGTAGGGAACTAACGAATGTTGAAATGGTTAATAAGTTACTTTGTTGTTTGCCTACTGCTTATGATACTAAAATAACTATAATTATAGAGTCTAAAGATCTAAACATTTACTTTATTGACAATCTTCTTGGATCGCTAATTGCTTATGAGTAAGGAGTTAACCAAAGAAAGATTGATGCAGGTGAACCACAAAGGGAGAAGAACATAACACTGAAAGTGGAGTCAGAGAGTGAACTCTCTGAACCTGAGGATGAAGACAACATCGCACTGATGACTAGACAATTCAAAAGCTTTCTGAAGACGAAGCAAAAGAGATGCCAGCAATGGAATCGACGTAAATTTAATATAAATGTCAAGGTTTCAAATGATGTTATTTTCTATGAGTGTAGGAAACCTGGACATATTAAGTCAGATTGCCCAAAACTCAAAGTCATTACTAGCAAGGAGAAGGTAGAAAAGAAACCAAATGTGAAGAAGGGCAAGAAGAAATTCCAAAGAGCTTTCTGGGTGGACTCAGCTTCAAACTCATCAGAAACTGAAAAGGAAGAGGAAGTCACTATTTTATGCTTAATGGCCAATAATCTTAATCAATCAGATCAAGAAGACGATCGCTCTCTCACCAGACCTCGTGAAAGCACATGGTACCTGGACAGCGGATGCTCAAAGATATGACTGGAGATACTGCATAATTCATTTCGCTGGAAGCTAGGAGTGGAGACAAGGTTACACTTGGAGATAACACTATAAGGAACGTGGTTGGGTCAGGTATGATTGGAAATCATAAAAAACTTTTTTATTGAAAATATGTTATTGGTTGAAGGCTTAAAGCATAATTTATTAAGTACTAGCCAGCTATGTGATAAAGGATACTGTGTAAGATTTTTCCCTACTAGCTACATATTAAGCCTAATTGGAAATAATGTTTTAAATGGAACTAGGGTAAATAATATTTATATGCTAGACTTGAATTACAATAAAACTCCCATTGCTTTTTATTTAAAAACTATATCTGATGAGTCACGGCTTTGGCATAGTAGACTTTGTCACTCTAGCATGAAAAACCTTAGGAGGATTTTCCAAAAGAACCTAGTAAGAGGTATACAAAAACTAAACTTTACTAAGGACCACCTTTGTGATGCATGTCAATTAGGAAAATATGTGAAGTCCTCCTTTTAGTCTAGTAAGGATCTTAGAACTAGTAAACCATTGGAGATTTTGCATATGGATCTTTTTGGACCAGTTGGAACTGTAAGTCTAGGAGGGAACATATATGGATTTGTGATTGTGGATAATTATTCTAGATTCACATGGGTTAGATTTCTATATTATAATAGTGAATCATTTGAGAAGTTTAAAGATTTTTTGACATGGATTTAAAGATAACTAGGTAATGAGAATTTGACTATTCAAAGTGATCATGGAGGAGAATTTAAGAATAAAAAATTTGAAGATTTTTGTAAAGAGAAAGGAATTCATCATAATTTTTCTGCACCAAGAACCCCTCAATAGAATGGGATATACAAAAGGAAAAATAGAACATCAATAGAAGCCGCCCGAGCCATGTTGGCAGAATATTCTCTTCCTAAATATTTTTAGGCGTAGGCGGTTAGCACTACATGTTATGTTCTGAATAGGATGAATGATAGATAAAAATTAAATAAATTATCCTATGAGTTGCTAAAAGGAAGAACACCTAATTTTTCATATTTTCATATTTTTGGATGTACGATGTTTATTCATAACAATGGAAAATCTGCCTTAGGAAAATTTGATGTAAAATCAGATGAATGAATTTTTATAGGATACTCAAGTGTTGGAAAATCTTATAGAGTATTCAATAAAATAACTTTAGTAATTAAGGAAACCACACATATTGTATTTAATGAATCTGGAATTTTAGAAGAACCAATTATAAAAGAAGATGAGATAGAGATTAACTCCCAAAAGATTGATAAAATAAATTTAGAAGAAAATTTGGAGATAAAAAACCCGATGCTTAGAGATTTGAGATTTTCTAAAAACCACCAAAAGGAAGTGATTATAGGTGAAACTAGTGAGGGTGTTAAGACTAGGCGTGAACTAAACAAATAAGTCAATCTTTCAGCCTTTATTTCAACCATAGAACCCACAAATATTATCAAGTAATTTTGGATGAATTTTGCATTTTGGCTATGTAAGAAGAGTTAAATCAATTTGTAAGAAATAAAAATTAGAAATTACCTGCAAGGCCAAAGGATCAAAGTGTAGTTGGAACTAAGTGGGTATTCAAAAATAAAATGAATGACTCAGGAGTAGTCATTAGAAATAAAGCTAGATTAGTAGCTAAGGGGTAAAATCAGATTGAAGGAATTGATTTTGAGAAAACTTTTGCCCCTGTTGTTAGACTTGAAGCAATTAAGGTTTTGTTAGCCTTTGCTTGTTTTAGAGTATTTAAGTTGTACCAAATGGATGTATATAGTGCCTTTTTAAATGGGGTAATTCAAGAGGATGTTTTTGTAGAACAACCTCCAGATTTTGAAAATTTTAAACACCCAAATCATATTTTTAAAACAAAAAATGTAATATATGGATTAAAACAAGCACCTAGGGCTTGGTATTAGAGATTGAGCACCTTCCTACTTAAAAGATCATTTGAAAAAGAAAGTGTTGATACAACTCTCTTTTTGAAGAAATTTGGAGTGAATATACTCATTGTACAAATTTATATTGATGAGATCATCTTTGGATCTTCAAATAAAAATATTTGTAATGATTTTTCTAAAATAATGAGTAGTGAATTTGAGATGAGTCTAATGAGAGATTTAAGTTGCTTTCTAGGCTTTAACATTAAGAAAATTGAGGAGGTTATATTTCTTAGTCAATCAAAATATGTTAAGGACATCCTCAAAAAGTATGAAATGCTTAATGTTAAACCTATTAGTACACCTATGAGTTCCTCAGTTCAGTTGGATAAGGACCCTAAGGGAAAATCTATTGATCAAAAGAAATTTAGAGGGATAATTGGATCTTGGCTTTACTTGATAGCTAACCGGCCCAATATTATATTTAGTGTTTATTTGTGTGTTAGATTTCAATGAGATTCAAAAGAATCACATTTGATAGCAGGATTTTAAGATATCTGTTAGGAACTCAGAACTTAGGAATTTGGTATCCTAAGTTTATCTCTTCATTTGAAATAATTGGTTATTCAGATTATGGCTTTGCAGGTTGTAGGGTTGATAGAAAGAGCACTTCTAGAATATGTTAGTTTATTAGAAATTCTTTAGTCTCTTGGTCCAGTAGAAATCAAAATTATGTAGCCCTATCCACTGCTGAAGTTGAATACATTGCATTAGGAAGTTGTGTGGCACAAGTACTTTAGTTAAAACAATAGTTGATCTATTTAGTATTAACTATAGGAACTATTCTCATTTATTATGATAATACTAGTGCTATTTGAATTTCTAAAAATCCTATTCAACATTCAAGAACTAAACATATAGACATCAGGCATTATTTCATAAGGGATCATGTATCCAAAGGAGAAATTGAACTCAATCATATTTCAGCAGAAAATCAACTTATAGACATTTTTAAAAACAACTAGCCTTTGATACTTTCAGTATATTAGGAAGAAGGTTTGGTGTGATCGATTTGAATGCTTAATTAAAGTGATTCTATAACATTTAAGTGTGTTTTTTTGTTAGTGTGTAGTGTGTCTTTTTGATTTTGTGATTTTCTATATTTCTCAATCATTTTTGTTTGTGTTTGTGCTTGTTTACTTAAAAATTGAATGATAATCATTTGTACGAAAGTTATTTTGTATAGGATGAATTGTGTAGTGTATTAACTATCAGATTTGAATGGTTTGCATACAGTTTTTCAGTTTTTATTTTACTGTTCGTCTATACGATCGTCACGATCGTCTGGATGATATGTTTACAATCTTATGTATGAATGTAGATAGTTATACGGATAATTTCAATTTCATTATTCATGATCGTACGTATAAATTTTTTGTTCGTACATACGAACACTTGGTGATTCAATATGGGGGATAATTCAAACTGCCATAAAAATTATCTTAAATGTCTGATCATTTGGGGCGAACACCTGTTCGTCTGTCTGATCATTTAGTCAAAAGTCTGTTAGAAAGGATGCATCATAACTTGTGTGCTTACGAAAAGCCATTTCATTTTTGGACTCATTAGTTCGTCCATACGAAATATTCTTTCATCTGTATGAAAACTTATTTTTTCCTTAAATTGAAGGGTTTTGAACTCAAATTTCATCACTTCAAAAATCCTTTTCATCTTCTATTCCCCTAGATCTTGTCAATGGCTAGTTGAAGCAAGAGACAAAAGGTACTTGCTAAGGGTCCTCCCTAAAACTCAAGTGAAAACTTCCTTTCCAAAGCATATGAGGAGTCCTTGCATAGGTTTGCTTCAGCCAAAATCACTCCTTCGAGAGTTCTTCTTCAAGAACAACTCAACTTTAAGCTAATAAATCTATTTGCTTCCACCCAGTTTGGCCTCATTCTCACACTTATCCATTTCTACAATAATAGACCTTTCACTACTTTCTTGCGAACCTGTCCTTCAACCTGACCATTCTGTGATTAGGCCTTATGTTTTTAAGAAGAAAGTAGATATAGCAAAAGGGGATTTAAGAATATTTTTAAACTTAGGGACTCAAGGGATTAGAGCCCATACTTTGACCACTTCCTTTGACTTTGACTGGACAGCAATAAATCAAGTAATATGAGGATGTAGAGGAGTAGGTCATTTACCTAAGGTAGCCACTCTTAATCGCAATGCCCGTATCATCCAGCATGTTCTTCGCACCTCCATCATACCTAAAGCTGGTGATCTAGTAAATATCACACCTCTTCTTTCTACTGTGACTTATTTGATCATGACTAGCCAACCTATAGATGAAGTCCAACTAATCATTGACAACATTTATGGACTTTCTGAGAATGGCCATGTCTCCCATAAGAGAAAGAAAATATTGCCTTAGGACATCTTGTGATATATATTTTGGAGAAGAAATATATTCTAGTTCATCTAAATCATGATTCAGAGGAGCCTCTCTACTACAATGATGGATCTTTTCATCAATCTTCAATAAGGATGAACAACATGAACAACATATCATTAATGACTCAAAGGAAGAAATAGGAGCACCTCCACCTACACCTGCTAGTGAACCAAATTATCAAGATTTGGTTCACAGATTTGATCATCTAGAGACTCAATTTGATCAATAATTTGATCAAATTGAAACTCAATTACAATAGCAGGATGCTCAGTATAATCAGGATATGGGATGGATGTGAGAGCAAATAGAAGGTATAACCTTTAATATGGTTATGATGAGAAATTATTTTAATTTCTTCAACCAGCCACCTCCTCAAGATTAGGGCCCATCTGAGTAATGAATGTATTTGTTTATGTGTTTTTTCTCTACTGCATTTGATGTGATGTGATGTGACTAGTGATTTCTTTTATGTATTTATGTTGTGTTTTAGTAAAATCTCATGTTTTATGTGTTTTAGTCAATGTATTGATATCATTCATGCAAAATGCATTATCTTCTACAAATGATAACAATAAAAGTTATCTTATCTTATTTTATTATTTTTTATTTCATTTCAGAAATGCGTGTTAGCTTATATGAACATTCTTTAAATTTTTTATCTAGAAAATGCTATATCTTGAATTACAACATAGAATTGAATTCATTAGAAAATCTAATTTTTCAAAAAATTTAAGTTGTGATTATAACTTGATCTAGTTAAAAATATCAATCTCATGTCTCTTGTTAGACTAATATAATTTTTATACTATTATTTCAATTATGATATTTTCTTATTTTTATATTTCACTTATCAATAAATATTGTTGAACTTAGAGAAATTTTAAATTTTTTTTTATTGATTTTGGAAAGATCAAGATTACTCTTGAATATGTACAAATGTACAAAAATCAAAAGAATGCACAATTGTTCGTAATTTGAAAAAGAGGAACAAAATAAGCCCATAAGTAAAAAGATGCACAATAATGTGCCATAACTATTGAAAAAGATACGAAAAGTACCACATATGATAGTTAATTTTTTCCTAAAATCTTTCAATCTCTTAATTCAAACTGATCTTCTGTTCAATTTTATTTAGAATTGAAATTTGAAATATATAAATTTTACATTCATCTACTTTGCAATGACTTTGTTTATCTTAATATCTAAATTGATTCATGTATTTTGATATTTTATTTCCTTATCTATGTTATATCTCTTCTTAAATCATATGAATTCTTCTATTTCTCTAATGCTAGTCAATTGTATTTGAAAATATATTTCAATCTCTTTTAATGATCAATTATCAAAGGATTATCATATGACTTCTTACATTTCTGTTATAGTTCTTTATCTTTTTCTCTTTTTTTGTTGTCAAAAAGGGGTAGAAATATTGTTCGTATTGTTCATGTTTTGCCGTATCGTATCTTTTCATATTTAAAAATAAATAAATAAGAAAATGTCGTACAATGCCTCCTTATTCTGACATGTTTATCAATTTAGGGGGAGTTTAGGAGATACATAGAATTTGAAAATTACACAAACAATAATTGTTTTGCCATCATCAAAAAGGGGGAGATTGTTAAAAGAGTTGTTACTTAGCTTTTTGCATATTTTACACTCTTGCAACTTGTATAGTTTTAATGATTCCAAATATTATTGTTCTAATTATTATTATCTCCTAACACTTTTTCGAAAGAATTGTTTTTGCTCTTGTATGATCTAACATTTCATGATAATCGAACTCCAAACTAATGAAGACTTCAAATCAAATTCAGCATAAGATAGTTTGTAAATTGAAGTATGTATTTTTTAATTTATTGAGTTTGAGAGAGTGTGAGTATAATTGAGTAACTTAGCACACACACACTTAGGGAGATCTTTAAAAATAAAAAAATTTCTTATACAGATTGTTCGGGACGAACCATATTTGTATGGGATGATCAGGCCAGTTATACCCTTCGGAGAGCAATGGAACGAACAGGAAGTGAGAAAAATTTTTTAAGTCCTAATCGTCCAGACAAATTTCCATATTCGTCTCTGGACGATGTCCTCCGGATTCTCACTTTATGTTATTCGTCCAAACGAAAAGTACCATTCATCTCAAGATGATGTTCTCTGATTTCTCACTTTGTACTAATCCTCCAGATGAAGTGTACCATTAAGCCCAGGATGATATCCTCTAGACCCATGACTTGAACAGATCGTCTAGAGGATTCACCCTATTCATCCCAAGACAATGTCCTTTGGACTCATGACTTAAACAGATCGTCCAGACGATTCACCTCATTCGTCTCTGGACGAAGTCCTCTATCCCAAAAAAATTTGGACCATCTTGCAATTTCATCCAAATGAACCCGTGATATAACTGTTCATATCGGATGAACTTTGTTTGTACAAGATGATTATTTGGTATGAAGTTATTTCATACAAATAGATAATGGGTTCGTACGCAATAGTTTTTACACGATTCATACAGGACGATCGAGTGCGTACAAAATTGAAAGTTAGCAATTTTTTGACGATTTTTCATATCTTTCCTATATAAGGTCCACTTAAAACTATCTTATAATCTTTTTGCTTGTTGGTCTTCACGTAAACTAAATGGATATTGAAGGAGAGAGTGTGAGAGAATATTTGAAGGAGGATTCTTACAACTAGAGTGTGAAGGATTTACTTGGTACTCAAAGGTAAGAATCTGCAATTATGATTTGTGATTACTTCACTCTTTTCTCTCGTCCTTCTAGATTTCTCGTGAGAAGATCTTTCAAGAAGATTCGGTTCTCTGCTTACACTCTTGGAGTGTGAACAGCAGGAGGTTCTATGCCTACACTTGGAGAGAGTGAAAGGATGAAGGGTTCTCTACATACAATTGGAGAGTGTGAAAGGACAAAGGGTTCTCTGCCTACACATAAAGCGTGTGAAAGAATGAAGGGTTCTTTGCCCACACTTTGAAAGTATGAAAGGATGGACGGTTCTATGCCAACACTTAGAGAGTGTAAAAGGAAAATGGTTCTCTACCGCACCGGGTAGTAGTGGAAGAAAGTTTTTGTTAAGGCTTCTCTGCCTTGCTGTGGGTGCAAAATAATACTTTTTTGAAAGAATTGATTTTGCTCTTGTATGATCTAACATTTCATGATAATCGAACTCCAGACTAATGAAGACTTCAAATCAAATTCAGCATAAGATAGTTTGTAAATTGAAGTCTGTATTTTTTAATTTATTGAGTTTGAGAGAGTGTGATTATAATTGAGTAACTTAGCACACACACACTTAGGGAGATCTTTAAAAATAAAAAAATTTCTTATACAGATTGTCCGGGATGAACCATATTTGTATGGGATGATCAGGCCAGTTATACCCTTCGGAGAGCAATGGAACGAACAGGAAGTGAGAAAAATTTTTTAAGTCCTAATCGTCCAGACAAATTTCCATATTCATCTCTGGACGATGTCCTCCGGATTCTCACTTTATGTTATTCGTCCAAACGAAGTGTACCATTCATCTCAGGATGATGTTCTCTGATTTCTTACTTTGTATTAATCCTCCAGATGAAGTGTACCATTCATCCCAGGATGATATCCTCTAGACCAATGACTTGAACAGATCGTCTAGACGATTCACCCTGTTCATCCCAAGACAATGTCCTTTGGATTCATGACTTAAACAGATCATCCAGACGATTCACCTCATTCGTCTCTGGACGAAGTCCTCTATCCCAAAAAAATTTGGACCATCCTGCAATTTCATCCAAAAGAACATGTGATATAACTGTTCATACCGGATGAACTTTGTTTGTATAAGACGATTATCTGGTATGAATTTATTTCATACAAATAGATAATGGGTTCATACGCAATAGTTTTTACACTATTCATACAGGACGATCGAGTGCATACAAAATTGAAAGTTAGCAATTTTTTGACGATTTTTCATATCTTTTCTATATAAGGTCCACTTAAAACTATCTTATTATCTTTTTACTCGTTGGTCTTCATGTAAACTAAATGGATATTGATGGAGAGAGTGTGAGAGAGTATTTGAAGGAGGATTCTTACAACTAGAGTGTGAAGGATTTACTTGGCACTCAAAGGTAAGAATTTGCAATTATGATTTGTGATTACTTCACTCTTTTCTCTCATCCTTCTAGATTTCTCGTGAGAAGATCTTTCAAGAAGATTCGGTTCTCTGCTTACACTCGTGGAGTGTGAACAGCAGGAGGTTCTATGCCTACACTTGGAGAGAGTGAAGGGATAAAGGGTTCTCTATATACACTTGGAGAGTGTGAAAGGACAAAGGGTTCTCTACCTACACATAAAGAGTGTGAAAGGATAAAGGGTTCTCTGCCCACACTTTGAAAGTGTGAAAGGATGGACGGTTCTATGCCAACACTTAGAGAGTGTAAAAGGAAAATGGTTCTCTACCGCACCGGGTAGTGGTGGAAGAAAGTTTTTGTTAAGGCTTCTCCGCCTTGCTGTGGGTGCAAAAAGAGAGTCACTAGTGGTATTAGTGAAATACTCGGAGGGTGCCTCCGGGGAGTGGATGTAGGTCGTGTTTGACATAACCACTATGAATCTTATGTCCTTTTATTTTCTGCTGCTTTTTCTTTTTTACTTTACTGTATCTTTTGATCTGTGGTTGAAAAATCTTTTTTACAAAAATTCATTAAAGTTTTTATAGCTTTAAAAATTGAAAGAGAGAAATTTTTTAAATTACCAATTCACCCCCCCTTTTGGTTAGCTGCTGGGATATAAGCTTAGGTCTAACAACCTAACTAATATTGAACAAGTTTCAACACTGTGGAGGCCATAAATTTATTGAGAAGTTTGATAGAGAAATATAGAGTGAATATGGACAATCTACATATAATATTCATTAATTTGGAGAGAGAATATGATAATGTTTTAGAAGAAGTACTATGGAGAGTTCTTGAAAAGAAAGGAGTTAATAATGCTTATATTCAAATCATTAAAGATATGTATGCATGAGCTATTACATGTGTTCAAACACAAGGTGGTTTAACCAGGTATTTTCCTATTTTGCTTGGATTACTTCAATGATTAGCCTTAAATCCATATTTTTTTTGCTTTAGTCATGGATGTTCTCACTAGACATTTGCAAGAGGATGTACCTTGGTGTATGCTTTTTGCTGATGATATTCTTCTTGTTGATAAGACTAGAGAGGGAGTTGAAGGCAAAATTAATATATGGAGGCCAACTTTAGAGTCTAAAGGTTTTTGCTTGAGTAGATCTAAAACTGAATAATGGAGTGTAACTTTAGTAGTAATAGACCTAATGAGGGGATTGTGATTTTCGGTGATCAAGTCATTATTAAGAGTGCATGTTTTAGAAATCTTGAGATGATTGTTCAAAATGATTGTGAAATTGATGGGGATATTATCAAAAGATTGGATGGTTGAAGTGGAGGAACGCATCAGGCTTATTGTGAGATAGAAAAGTTCCCCTCGTTTCTATTAGAATATGGTGAGACCTGTAATGTTTTATGGTGTCGAATGTTGGCCATTAAAAGAGAAGCATAATACTAAGTTAAGTGTTGCAGAGATGAGGATGCTTAGGACGATGAGTGGCTCGACCCTTAGATATAGGATACAAAATGAGCATATACATGAAAAGGTTGGCATAGCTCCAGGGGAAGATAATATTAGAGAGAGTCACCTTAGATGGTTTGGTCACATTAAACGGAGGCCTTCTGATGACTTAGATAGGAAAGTTGAGTTATTAGATTTGACTTATGTTAAGAATGGTAGTGGTAGACTTAATAAGACTTGGTTAGAAAATAATAGAAATAATCTTTCTTTATTATATTAAATGAGAATTTGACTTTTAACCAGACAGAATTGCGTAAAAAGATTCATGTAGCCGACCCGATATAGTGGGACAAAGGCTTGTTATTCTTCTTATTATTGTAGAGTGGTAAATTTAAATAATAACTCAGAATTAAATGGATAAACTGCATCTTACCCTAAAGAGATAGTTTAAGTAAATCTACATTGTGATAAAGCATTGCCACCATCAGCATCTATATCCAACAAAGGAAAGAAAGTCGCTGATAATCTAGAAACATCAGCACTAGTTCAACAAGAATTAGATAAAGCTAATTCTGATATTCTTAAAGTGGAATATAATGTTTTAGATCATCTCATAAAATAGCCTACAAAACTAAGTATTTATGATGCTTTAGTTCTCCCCTAAGAAATGGGGGAAGTTTAATTAAAGATTACTTGACACAAAGATTTGAAATGTTTAGTTTTCATCAACCCAGTTTGAAGAGGCTTGTTATTTAAAAGAATTCTTAGGGATTTCCTTCTCAAATGAAGTTATACTCTTAGGAATAGAGATCATAATTGTACACTGTATATTTTTATGAACATAGACAAATTTTAGGTTTTCTCATATTTATATTAATCTCGGTGCATTGGTAAACATTATGATTCTTATAAAACCTAAATATTTGAAAGTGGATGCCAGTAAACTCAGCTATGATAAAATGATATTATGAAGATTCAATAAAAAAGGCAAGATTTCCTTATGCTCAACAACAATGCTTTTAGAAGTAGGAAAACTAAAAAATAAATCAAAATTAAATATAATAGATTCTAAAACTTCTTTTAATGTCATAGGTATACCATGGCTTAATGAGTAGAAAATTGTACCTTCCACCCTTCATCAGTATATCAAATACTCTCCTGAGCGGTAGAACACTATAAACTATATTAAAGGTTATTTGCAACAATTTTCAATTCTTGAAGTCGGTATATATGATGATAGTTCATAATATCTTCCAAAAAAGTATATCTTCTTCTATAAAAATTTCTAACTATATGAAGTAAAAGAAAAGGAGAAGAAAGGAAAAGAAATGGATAACCATTTTTGATCTTGAAGGCGATGATCTCTATACACCTAACCATCTATCACAAGGAAGTGGTATAATGGCTCAAAAATCTAGAGGATGAGGTCAAAACCAACAAAAATTAAAAAACAAAAAGAAAAAGAAAAAAATAAATATATAAATAATGGTGCATTTAATACATAAAGATTTTGAATCAAGCTCGAAGGAAGAATTATATGTGATTGAGAAAAACCCATAGACTGTGAAATGTAGGAATCATATAAATTAGACAAAGTTTGAAATTTCTATAAAAACTTATAGTAATGAAGGCAAGGTCCAACTCACTATGGAATTTTGTTTAAATATTCTTACTAAGAAGAGACTAAGGAAGTATGTGGAAGATATTACCCAACCCCAAATACCCAGAGTGATGTAAAATTGTTAGAGGTGAAAGCATCGCTTTCTTTAAACCTAGAAGTCAAAGTTAATTTATTTGTACCCTCTACTAGAAAATCATTAAAATTGATGTAACACATATTCATCCATTAATGGATGAGAATACAGAACTTCTTTCTTACTTATATTCAAATAGTATAAATCATTTTTCTTCATAACAACTCAACCCGCCCTAATGTCTCTTTGGCTCTGGCATCCAAGGTGATCATGGGGCGATTCTAGGGTTCCTCTTCAAGCATTTGATTGGTGGCTTCCTGCTTAGTTTCCTGTGGCCTTGTTCTTATGTTTCTTTATTGGTTTTGCTCTGGTGTTTCGGGCTTTTGATTGGCCCCATGTCCTCTTGGTTTTTCTATGGTTTTTTCTTGGATCCTTCATTTGTTGTCATTCCTTCCTTATTTTTACTGGCATTCCTTGGTTATTATTGATCTTCTGTTTTGTTTTATTTTTTTGTTCTTCATGTTTTTGGGGGATGACAACCCCTTTGTCATCTTACCTTTCTTTACCTGCTATTCTAAATGGCAAATCTCGCTCATTTAAGGACTTATTTGTTGGTTCCTCTTCTTCTTCCCCTCCCTTTTAATTCAACAAGACTTTATATAAGGGTTGTTTCGTGTTATTATTTGATGGCTCGGATGTGACCCAATTAGTTGCCCCTTTGCTATTTCTCTTGTTGGAAAATTTGTTCTAAGGCATCCTAATCTCAATGTTATTTGAAAGTTTTTGTGAATTTGAAGCTCTCTAGCTCTTTCCATATCGATTTTCTTGACCCACGTCATGTGCTGATCCAACTGACTAATGACTTGGATTACAACCAAATTTTGTCGAGCAGGTCTTATTTCATTCAGGGTTGTCAAATGATACTCCTTAAATGGACTCATGACTTTGATGTTCGTGAGGAATCTCCTATTGTTCTTATTTGGGTCTCTTTCCTTAATCTTAGGCTTTATTTTTTTAATTCTCAAGTGCTTTTTGGGCTTGCCACCATTCTTGGTCGACTTCTACAGACAGACCAAGCTACGGCCTCTATCTCTCGACCTTCTGTTGCTCGGGTTTTGGTTGAACTAAATATTTCTAAAAAACATCCTATAAAGATTTGGTTAGGTTTTGAATTAAACTATTATTTCCAAAAGGTTGATTTTGAAACTATCCCATATTTTGTATTCACTGTAGGATGCATGGCCATGGTTTGATCGAATGCTTTAAATTACATCTGCACCTTAAGAAGGATAAAGAAAATGCTAGACTTTCTAAAGTGCAGGAGGGTACTTCCAATGATCATTCCAATGCTGTTTTGAAACAAATTTTGGAGGATGGTAAAGGTGAAATGTCCCAGACTATTGAAGAGGTCCTTCCTTTGACTATTTCCTCTCAGGATGACCCTTCTCTTGGTGGGGATTCTCTTAATGCTCACACCATGGTTCCTATTAGGGATACTATAACTATTTCGGCTATGGGGGAGAAACGTGCTTTACTTACCAATACTAATTGCATATCTGACCCATCTCCCACCCCTATCCTTTCTGACTATCAACAAATGCTGCCTCAATTAGTTATTTTGGATTTTAATTCTAACTTCTCTAATCCTGCTAAATCTTTGATTGTGAATGAGCAGGTTAAGGATATAATTACTGAACAAGCTATTTCCTTATTATCAGAGGATGAACTATCCCACCAACATATTCCCCCAATTGACAAAGCTGTGAGTATGAAGAAATTTTGTTGAGGCATTGAGAGGAATGTTTCTACCTTAAAGGATGGTGTTTTTTATGTGGAAGGTGAGCTTCCTCTTCCTAAGGGGACTTCAGGTAATATTAACAATAATAAGCTTCCTTTACTTAATCATTACCTTTGTGATACTTTTACTTATACGGAGGTGGATATTTTTTCAAAATGCTATGCTAAAGAAGATCATGATTTGAGCTTCTCAAAGGGTCATGGTAAAAGAGGTAGAAAACCCAAAAATGTTGTTTTACAGTATCCTAGAAGCACATATTTGTTTATTTCTAATTAATTTGTTGTTTATGTTTAATGCTATTGTCTAGAATGTCCCGGGCATTGGTTTTCCTTCCTCTAAGGTTAGAGTTAAGAATTTATGTCGTATTTATAATGTGTCCCTTCTTGTCTTACTTGAACCTCTTATTTCTATTGATAAATTACCTGGCACTGCTAAATTCATAGGTTTTAAAAATGCAAAAATCGAATGTTGCTAATAAAATTTTGGGTTTTTGGAAGAATTATGTTATAATTGATATTATTGGGGATTTTACTTAAGTTTTGCATTGTATTTTTGAGACTGCTAATTTCCAATATTGTGCTTCTTTCGTTTATGCGGTTTCTTCTCATTATACTATAAGACTTTTATGGGATCAAATTGTGTAATTTCATAGTATTTGTAATCTTCTTTGGCTTGTTGGTGGAGATTTTAACACTATTTCAAACCCGTCTAAGCGTATTCAGGGTTCCCTCCCCATATATTAGTCGATGAAAGATTTCAATGATATGATTATGGATTGCAATCTTATCGATATTGGTTTTTCTGGTAATAATTTTACTTGGCATCATGGTCATCTGTGTCAAAGGCTTGATAGAGTTTTATTCAATAATGCTTGACTTAATTCATTTGAGTTTACTATGGTTGAACATCTTAGCCCACCCTCTTTGATCACTCTCCTCTTTTTATTCATATTAAAGATAGAGCTAGAGGCTTTTTGTATCAATTTAGATTTCAAAACATGTGGTTTCTTCATCATTCCTTTCTTGATGTGATTCAAAATTATTAGCATGCCCCTCTTTTTTCGGATGATACTATTTCTACTATGAATAGACTTTGTCTTAAACTTAAAAGGTTAAAATAAGTTTTGAACTGGTGGAATCATAATGTTTTTAAAAATCTATTTTCTAATAATTTAAATGCGGAAGATAGGGTAAACTCTAGATCTTTGTCAGTTGGATCCCTTCTGGCCCTAACCTCTGTCTTCTGAAAGAGGCCAAAGCTATTTTTTTTTTTAATCTTCAAGCTCAGGAAGAAACTTTTTGGAAGCAAAAAGTGGCAGTCAAGCTTATGGCTAAAGGTGATAATAATACCAAATACATCCATGCTTTTGATAATAAGAAAGGGCTATCAATTGCATTTATAAAATTTATCATGAGGATGGTTCTGTCTCTGAGGATATTACTAAAATTACTAATTTAGTTGTTAATCATTTCAAAACCATCTTAATAAAACCTTTACTCCATCTATTATGACCAATCCTTTTATCATCCCTATTATTGTTTCTCCTGAAGATAATAGTGGTTTATCTAAATCTCCTTTTCTTGAGGAGGTTAAAGATGCTCTTTTTGGTATGAATGCTGATTTGGTGGCTGGAACGGATGGTTTTACTACTAAGTTTTTCTTAGAAATCCTAGCCTATTATTTATATCGATATTTTCTCTTATGTCTCTAATTTTTTAATGGTAATCTTATTCCGAAGTTTTTTTTTTCTTCTACTGCTACTATGCTTATTACCAAGAATAATGTTGTGTATTCTTGGAATGATTTTAGACCTATTAGTTTGTGTACTATTTTTTATAAAATGCTTTCTAAACGTTTAATCAATAGGTTAAATGTTTTGTTGCCTAACCTTATTTCTCTTTTTCAAATAGGTTTTGTCAAAGTCCTTGCTATTGCCGACAATATTCTTTTGGCGCAAGAATTTTTTCAAGACTTGGATGTTAAGGCTAGAGGTGGTAATATGATCATGAAACTGGATATTGCTAAGGATTATGACAATGTTAATTGAACTTTTCTTTACAATATCATGAGATTATTTGGTTTTAATTATAAGTACATCTCTCTCAATAAGCTTTGTATTGAAAGCCCTTTCTACTCTTTTATTGTGAATGGCAAGAGTCATGGTTTCTTTAAGGCTTCTTATGGGCTTAGGCAAGGGGATCCCATTTCCCCTGCGCTTTTTATTATTACTATTGATTATCATTCTAGGGATATTGTGGATCTTTTTGATAAATATCCTAGTTTCTATTTCAGAACTATTGGTGGCAGTAAATCTCTCATCTTTTCTTTACTGATGACTTCATTGTGTTCTTGAATGCTTCGATGAATATGATTAATAAGATTATGAGTTTCTTTAATCATTTTAAGTCGGTGAGTGGTTTGTCTTTTAATAAGCATAAAGTGTTATTTTATCTCGGCTAATAATATTCCTACTGATCGCATTGTGGCTATTAAGAATGTGACAGCTTTACTCAAAGTTTTTCGGCTTTAAAATTCTTTGCTAAAGAGAAGAAAGAAGCCTTTTCTCTTTGATGACTAAATTGCTATGGTTCAGAACAAACTTTCTTCTAAGGATTCTAATTTCCTTAGTTTTGGTGGCCATCTTTCTCTTATTAAAAGTGTATTTTTCTCTATGTCAGTCTATAGTTTTCAAACCCTTCTCCGTACTAAGACTGTATGTTATAGAATAGATAGAATTGTTAATAAATTCTTTTAGAAAGGCATTGGGAATAATGCTATGATTTACTGGTCTTCTTAGGATGAATGTTGTTGGACTTTGCAAGAAGGGGCTCTTGGTTGCAAAACTATGTTGGATTTGGATTCCGCTTTTTCTTTCAAACTTTGGTACAACTTTATGGCCAATGTGAGTCTCTGGGCCAATTTTATAATGGCCAAGTATTATGGGGGTAAGCACCCCACCATGTGTAGTTCTATTAATGGCCACTCTAAAGTTTTGCAAAGGCTCTGTTCTGTTAAATGGAAGGTTGAGCATGCTCTTGTATGGGGTCTGGGTATTGGCAATTTTTTCTTTTGGCAAGATTGTTGGTAGAATGGCCCGTTGATTGACTCTTTATTGAATTCCTATACAATCACTAATGTGATGGTTAATTATTTCATCTCTAATAATTGTTGGAACTTGGAAAAACTTTCTGTTGTTCTCCCTGACTTTATTATTCAGCTCATTTTAAAGATTCCTCTAAACATTACATTTAAGGATGTGCTTCTTTGTACTTTCAATAAAGATGGTTTATTTAGTGTCATAGATGCTTGACATTCCTTTAGAGCTAAAAATGTGTCTTCTAAGCTCTTTAAAATGATTTGGCATAAAAGCTTCCTTTCTATGATTTCTATTTTTATGTGGAGAATTTTACATAATTTGCTTCCTACATATCAAAATTTAAGGCGTAGAGGTTATCTTTTCTTCTAAGTTCGAATGTTGTTACATTGTTGACAATATGCATCATGTTTTCATCTCAGGTGCAGTTGCTGCTAAAGTTTGGACATATTTTTAGGAGATTTTTCATCTCAATTTATTTACTTCTAGGATTACTATTCACAATTTGCATGATTATTGGTTATCAAGTGTAAAGACCATGTCAAAAATGTTATTCCTGCCCTTTTCCTTTGGTTTCTTTGGTTGGAGAGAAATTATTGAAATTTTAATGGGGTAAATATGAATCATAAGAGAGTTATCCAGAAAGTTAATGATAAGGTGGTTGCCTTTTTTTTTGCTAATGTACTCTTTGTTAAGAATTTTAAGAATTTCCTTTTTATTTCCTCCAGCTTTGGCATTAACTTTGATGTGATTTCTTCTTAAAGGGTTTCTAGGAGCATTAATTGGGTGAATCCTAACACTTATTCATTTAAGTTAAATGTGGCTTGTGCTATTTTGGGCACAATTGTTTGTTGTGGTGGTGTCATTAGAGATCATAATGGAATCTACTTGTTGGGTTTTGCTGGTCCTATTGCTAATGGTGATGTTAATTATGTTATTTCCTATGCTATGCTTCATGGTTGAAACCTCTGTTTCTAGCCTTCATATTAGAAATTTGGTGGTGGAAGTGGGATCATTTTTTATTACAATTTTATTAACCAAAAAGAGGATAGGATTTTCCCTTCTAATTTGTTCTACATTTGGAGGGAAAATAGGGATATCATGAACAACCTGAATTTTTCTTTTTCTGCCATTCTGGATGATGGGAATGTGTGTGCTCAATCTATTGCCACTTTAGGTTATGATTTAAATGGCATGTCTGAGCTGGGTTTTTCTCAGTTGCCTTATCGTATCAAAGGCCTTCTTAGACTGGATCAAATTGGTATTCCTTATGTTAAGAATTAGTCATTTCGTGTTTATGTTGTGGTTGTTTTGGTGGCTCCTTTCTTCTTTGTTAACTTATTATTTCTTTTGTTGTTTTGTTGCTGTCCAGTTTTTCTGGTTGGGTGCCGGGATGCTCGTTTGTTTAGTTTATTGCTCGGCCCTTATTTGGTTTCTTATGTTAATTGTCTCTTATGTTGTTATGGTTTTGTTTCTCCTCTTTTTTGTGTTGGTTTCTTTTCCCTTTATTTTTTTCTTCTTTATTTTATGTTGGTGATGTATATGGTGACCTTTTATTGGGTCACTTATTACATGCGGGCAATTATACTAGTTTTTGTTCTATTTCCTAGGGGCTTGGGTTTGTCTTCCAAGCAGTGGCAGGGGTCATTGCCTAGCCATTTATCGGGGTGCATGTTTTTATGTTTTTTAACTGCTGTCTTGGTTGTGGTACCCTTACTTGTTGTGACCCCTTTTTACAGGTTTCTTGTCATGTATTTTCATGCTTGGGAGATCTTTTGCTGGGACCATGCTGGGAGTTTTGGGCTGAGCAATGATTGTAACTTTCTTTTGAAGCTTAACCTTTTTTTCTCTCCTTCCTAAGAATCGGGTGGTGCTGGTTTCTACTAGTTGTGGGGTCTTTGGGTGGTTATTTTATTGGTATGGGTTGGTTTTTGCCATTTTGGTTGGTGGGTTTTTGCTGAGGTTTTCTGGTTGTGGGGTTATTGGGTTGGTGGTGTTCTGGATGAGGCTTTTGAAACCTTTTGGGCTGCCAGCTACTTAGCTGGGGTTATTCTATTGGTTGTGTTATTCTTTTTGATGGTTTGGAGTTTGTGCTGGTTTATAGGTATTTGTTCCTTGGCAGGTTTCAGATTGTCATTGCCTGTTGTATTGAGGGGGTGGGGCTCTTTGGTGGGATGGGGCAGCATAAGGTTATGCCTTGTGATTCTTGTGATATTCTATATATCATGAGCTCTATTTGTGCTACTCCTCTGGCTTGTAGATTAATGTTATTTCTCTGCTTGAGATCTCCTTCTTCTCGAATACTTTCTATTTAGTGGTTTCTAGTTTGGTGGCCTATTCGATTTTATGTTGTTTTGGCATTGGTTGTTTCCACTTTTTTTTTTTTTTTTTTTTTTTTCATATTCTATTTTATGTTGTGTTGGCATTAGTAGTTTCCACTTTTTTTTTGTTATAGGGCCTATAACTTTGGTTGGACTTTGGTGGTTCCTATTTGTATGTTGTCCTTTGGTGGGGATAAGACATACTGGTGGTTCTCTTACCTCTCCTTGAGCTTATTAATTTTTTGGCTATATCTTGCGCTTGGCTTCCTTTTTTGCAGGTTTCTTTATTGTGCATGTTTGTGCTCTTCTAACTTTTTTGGACAAGGAGCTCGTGCTGATCATAATTTCTTTGTTTCTCAACTTTTTAGGTGCCCTTGCTTGTGCACCGTAGAATGTACCTAGGTTGTTTTATATTTCTCAGTAGCAGGGATCTTGAGCTCATAGGTTTTTTCACTTTTTGCCTTGTATCCCTTTTGAGAAGTAGCGAGCTCGAGGTTCCTATAAGGACCTTGTACATTTTTCTTTTAATCAACACGTACAAATAGCATAAATAATTTTTTTAAACAAGTATTAATACCATCAAGTTGGACTAAAGATAAAGCTTAATTATATTTAAACATATGGGACATAAGATAGTGCAAGAAGACATGTAGACTATGCATTGGCTTTGCAACTCTAAGTTGATTTGATTATGATGAATATTACATAGTAATATAAAATAATCTACAATCTAATAGTCACTTATTAGTGAACCTTAAAATTATTATTGAACATTTCTATCCTAAAACTTGAAGAGGAGATTAAAATTTTTATAGATGTCTTGAAAGAAAGAAATCTTTTAGTTGAAGAAAATCCTCATCCAATCTTCAATAATTCATTATTGATCAACTTTAGTTTCCATCAGCCCAATGTTTTGACCATTTTACTTGGCTTCCTACTAAGAGAGGCAATAATGATTATGATGATGATGAGGAGGAGGAAGACCTAGATTGGGCAAGTTAGGAGTTATTCATGGCTTGAAGCGCGAGAGAGAGAGAGAGAGAGAGAGAGAGAGAGAGAGAGAGATTGTATGCTACTATTGATATGTAACATATTTTTATTTTAATTCTTTTTCATTTTATTGCGTGTAGGGATTCTAATAACATAATGATGTGATATTGTTATGTTATTCTAATGATTAGTTGTAGCTTTGATAGCCATTAAATGTGTGATTGTACTTTAGCACAAGTTAACTTTATATTATATTAGATTATTTTATATAACATTTTTTTTACATTCCTACCATTCATATGAAAATGTGTGTTATCTATTAATGTTTATGTTTTTTGTTATTTACATTTGATTAAATTCCACTTATGCTTATATTTTTATATTATTTTCCATTAATATCACTGCATTCTGATTAATTAACTAACCCTAATAAAATAATAATTCAAATTTATGTAAAATTAGGTGAATCATTAAACCCTAGATCATAGTTAAATATAAAACTACTTAATAATTCGTAGACTTGAAAAATTAATAATTTACTAACTTAAATCATTTAAATCATAGGCTTAACTTGAATTTAATAGTCATACATTTATATATTAACCTTTAAATTAAAGAGAAATAATTAAGTTTAAAGAATCGATATGAGTAAATTAAAATTGAAGATCATAAGGCACAAAAATCTAAAATTAGCAATCTTATAAAATATTTACATTAAACTCACTAAGAATATAAGAAGATTTTAAGATAAATTGATATTAAAATATATTAACTATACAATCCAAAAAATAAAAGTGAACAAAGTTTTGAAAATAAAATAAAATAATCAAAAAAAGAAAGTGACATCAATAAAAAATTGGTATAGAATAAAAACATAGAGCCTAATAACAATCTCATTCTTAAATATATAAGAGATAAGATATGAGAACTAGTACAAATGTTGGTGAACATATGAAATTTCAATTTGAACTCTAATCATTAAGCTACATAACTAAATTTAAAATGATAAATCCAATAATTATATTTATAACACGTGAATTAAAATTAAGGAATAATAAGGATAACTAGCTAGGATAATTATATAAGTATTTTGTAAACTATATTTATAAATTTATCCATTTCCATTACTTCTAGACCGTGATATATTATCACATTTTTTTGTAATTTCAAATTACTAATTATTTTATTAATTAGAATTATATATATCTTTATTTGCTTGAGGACAAGAATGAATTTTATAAATGTAACATATATATTATTTTATTATATTTTATTTTCATTGAAAATGTGTCTTTAGTTTTTTTTTTGTGCAAGAAATACTAAAAAATGGCATAAATTTTAAGTAGCCTACAGCACCGCAACATCTTACAAAACAATGTTGAAGTAATACCTTCAATGCTGCTAAGACACCCCAATTATAACATTATATCATCAAGCTCCCTATTTCCAAGTGTTGTGGTGGCAACCCGAATAGCACCACAACATTATCAGCTTTGTACAGTTTGAAAGTTAGCTTGGTAGCGGTGGATTTTTTATTTTCAAATACTATGGTGTTACAATTTCTCATGCCTTGGCATCATTTTTTCGTCTTGGGCTCCATAGTGCTAAAATTCCTACAACACTATAGCATTACAATTATAACTTCCAAGAGCCGTGTTCAATTAGTAAAGTGATGCAATTGTTCACCAAGTAGCTTTTTGATGTTAACAAGCATCCTGATGGTGCAAAAGTGTTAGTATCGAGTAGCCAGTTCACTTTAGGGGTATCATGGTGCCATGTTTCAAGTATCGCAGTGCCAAATGTTTTTTTTTTTCTTATAAATACTTTTGATGTAATGTTTCTAAGGGGGTTTAATTACTTGTGTAAAATTTAGCACTTCATAGAGTACTTCTATAGTTTGCACTTAGAGTAAAATCTAAGGGAGGTTAGGGAAGTAAAAGATACAATCATTTGGAGTGCTTAGCCTATAATTCTTGAATCAACTACATAAGCTCAAAGGAGGAGTGTAGAGGAGAAACTTTGTGCCTTCCTAGTGATCTCATTGTCTCGTATATTCATTCTTCCATGAGTTTATTAACATTTAGTTTGTTTATTATTCATTCAATGTCTGGCTAATTCGCATGCTCCGTATTGATGAAGTAAAATGCATGTAGAGTATTAATGAATACTCTTTTTCTATAATTGTTAAAAGTTATTATATTGACAAAGATAAAGGTAGGCATACACTCTAAATTATATTGCCGTTAAGAATCTTATTAAGGAAATTATGGAATTTAAATTCGTCAGTTCAAAAAACTTTAATTAAATATTGAATCAAATATTTTACTTTTTATTTCACTGATAGAATCTCAAAAATATCATTTTTATGTCAGTAAGATAATTATTATAATTAAAGTAAACACTAGTAGTTTGTTGTAAGTAAGCAACATTCTCGCGGGTTTGATACTTAACCCTGACTCTTTAATGCTTGATTTAGCATATAAACTTTTTATATTAAGTATGTTTGTTTTTAAACATCAAATAAAACATAAGCATTGTTTAAGGGTGATAGAGCCCTAGATTTTTATATAATTAAAAAGTTCACTCCATAGCCCCCATAAAGGGTGCTGCTATATTTTTAAAGATTATTTAAGATAAAGTAATCATACACTAAGAGTAGATGCAAAATAAGTAAAACATAATAAATTCTTATATGCTTACACCTTTTATGAACAAGTCTAGGAAAATACACATCTTAAATTTTAGTGTTTATTATGTTCTGCATGTGTTTATAAGTGTTCTATATATTTATGAATGTTTGGATTTGGTTTGGAGTGGTTCATATGGATTTATGTTAATGTTTGATAAATCTAAATATTTGTTTACTAGGATACCATGGTACTAAGCCTAGCAGGGCTCTGGCTTTGAGCCCCTTTTTTTAATAATTATAATTAGGGTGTTGTGGCACTAAGATGGCGCTATGGTACCATGTGTTGAGATAGTTGCTATGCATGTTTGATATTCTGGTTCTTGCAACTTGTATGTTTTTGATTATTCCAAATATTATTGTTTTAATTAATATTTCTCATAACATATTTTGGAAGAATTTTTGTTGCTCTTATGTTTACTAAGATTTCAGGGAAATTATACTCCAGATTGTTGAAGACTTCAAATCAAGAATAGTTTAGAGTTTATAGTAATCGAAGTCTTTATTTTTCATTTCATTGAGTCAGAGAGAGTGTGATTGTAATAGAGTAACTGAGCATACACAAACCGGGGGAGAGTTTAAAATTCAAAATTTTTAATTTGATCATACTGTATGATATAATTTTGTACGGGATGATCTGATCAGTATTTTCCCCAACATGCATTTGAACAAACAACTTAGAGAAATTTTTTTTAAGTATGGATCATACGGACAAAATTTAATTTTGTCCCAGGATGAACATCTTTATTTTGTCCTCTAACGAAGATCATACAAACGATATTTAATTTCATCCTAGGACGAACTCCTCTATTTTATACTCTAACAAAGATCGTAAGGATGATATTTAATTTCATCCAAGGACAAACGTCACTGTTCTGTCCTCAAAAGTAGATTGTATGGACGATATTTAATTTCATCCTAGGACGAACGCCTCTGTTCTTTCCTTGAAAGAAGATTATACTGATGATATTTAATTCCATCCTAGGAGGAACGTCTCTATTCTGTCATCGGACAAAGATCATACGGATTATATTTATGATCATCCCAGGACAAATGCCTCTATTCTGTCATCAGAAGAAGGTCATACATACAATATTTAAGATCGTCCCAAGATGAACGTCTCTGTTCTATTTTTGCTCATTTTGTCCTGATGTTTCATAAAGAAAAAATTTAAATTTTCTAAATGTTCATCCCAGATGAACTTAGTTCATACCGGATGATGATCGCGTATAAAATGTGTTTGTACTGATTCACAATGGTTTTGTACACAATAGTATTTAAACTATTTGTACGTACGAATATACGATTATACTGTATGATTGTGAACGTTCAAAAAGAAAAACTTAAATTTTCTTGATGGTTTTTTTGTGTAAAAGGTCCACTAAAACTGACTTCTAAAAAATCTTGTCATCTTGTCCACATGAATTTTCAAGGGAAAATGAAGGAGAGAGTGTGAGAGAGTGTTTGAGAGAGGTTTCTTGCAAGTGGAGTGTGAAGGGTTCACAAGGTTACTCAAAGGTAAGATCTCCTTGTAATTTTGGTTATCACTCTTCCTCTTCTCTTTCTAGATTGCTTGTGAGAAGATCTTTGAATAAGACCCTATTCTCTACCGACACACACAAATTGTAAAAGGACGACGGTTCTCTATCAACAATTGCGAAGTGTGAAAGGATGACAGTTCTCTGCTGACACTTAGAGAGTGTGAATAGCCGATGGTACTCTGCCTACACTTGGATGGTGTGAAAGGATGATGGTTATCTACCTATATTTGGAGGGTGTGAAAGGATGACAGTTATCTGCCGCATCGGGGATTGGTGAAAGAGAGTTTTTGTAAAGGCTTCTCCACCTTGTTGTGGGGACTAAAGGAGAGTCACTTTCTTAATAATGCAATACATGAAGTGGTAGGCTTCTGGGAGTGGATGTAGGTTGTGTTTGATTGAACCACTGTAAATTTGTGTGTCATTTATTTTTCCACTTCATATTTACTTACTGCAAGTTATTTTTTCCATGGTTGAAAAATTGTTCTTAAAACTTTAATTAACTTGCAACAAATTGTTAACTGGTTTCATCTTTTTAAATCCAAGAGAACTAATTATTTAAGTAAAAATTCAAACCCCTCCCCCCCCCTCTTGGTTAGCCTTGGGACATTAACTTAGGTTTAACAACATAATTAAGATTCAACAAGAATCAACACCATGTTCCTATAGGGAGTGTTGTCACTCATAATATTCAGCCCCATAATACTAGGTCTAATTTTAATATTAACTTATCCAATTACTCCAAATAAAATTCATTTCCACTCATTTGGGTAGCGATGTAGTGAACTAGAGTGAGGAGGTTTGTGTTGACTGAAAGTTAGGGTTTAGGTTGCTCCATTCCACCTTCAACAGTCTACCAAATTTAAAACTTTTTCTTTCTTCAATTAGGTTACATTATACCTATCTCTGCTTTTAAAAATAAGAGAATTTTAGCACTTTCTTGATTTAAATTATAATTTTGTTTGGGGAAAAATTGGAATAACTTTAAATCTACAGAACTTTCACCACAACATTATATATATTATAGATAAGATAATTCTAGAATTTTAGGTTTTTTTTTTTTAAATTTTCCATAGGGCAATTTGAAAGTATGTTATTTTATTTTTCTATAAAAGAATCCCCCCCAGCCCTCCAAAAAATTACTTTGTACTATAATTAAAGCTTTAAATCCATCTTCTTAACAATCCCTTATAATCTCGTGCAGTTTTTAAATTCATAATTACTACTCAGTTATGGAAATATATAGTATACCAATATAGCTCATTATGAATTTTTTCAAGTTGATTTAGTTATATTTCAAGTACAAAATTACAATGATATGTGTGCCTATTTATTTAAATGAATTTATTCTTAGTAAACATGTTATGTGAAGGATGTTATATTCTAGACCTTTTATTGTAGTGCTAAATGCACAAGGGAGTCATAAGATCCCAAAATTCTAAATATATAATATGTGCTAAGCATTTTGAGTCATAAATGGCTGTTTCCTAATATGTTAAAACTGGAGTCCAAAGGTCCAATTTTTAATGGAATGTATAAGGGCATGAGGAAAATTTTTTATTTTGTATTATGATGTAGAAGTGTTTATTTATTTTTTATCATTATATAGCATTCTTTATTTTAGATATCTATAATTAATATCATTCATAGTATGATATATTTTTATTAAACTATTTTATACATTAATTTAAATACAAAACGAATAAATATTTAGAAACTTGGACTAGTGGGTGTGACCTGTTGAGCTGTGTAGGTTGACACTTATTATCTATTTTATTTCTAGTTGAAAAATAGAAAGAGCACATTAAGTATATGAGCATTTAGGATCTAACATATTTTAGTATGTATAGTTATGTACCTCATTTTTATACTGTCATGGCTATTTATTTTATTTATTAGTTTAGGGTCTTAGTAGCTTGTACTAACTAATAAATATTGTATATATATTTTGATGAAATGAGATAAAATTTATTGATGAGATTATTATATTCTATTTGTTGAAGTTAATTAGACCTATGTGGTATTTATAAATTAATATAAGAAATCTCATTACACCCCTTAAAAAAAAAATCTTAGCCTTGGCCTATCCTAATTCAACATGATATGATATGTCATTTAGATGGTCTTACTTGGTTAGGTTGTGATTGAGCCTTTGTAGTAGTTGGATGGTAGTTTTTGAGGATATTTATTATAAATTAGAGCTATAAGAAATGATATGTAATAGAGTGAGGTTGTTTTGGGAAATGTTTCATTATTCATTTTTACTTGTTTTCATGTGTATGTCTGCTCAATGCTTTGTCCTCTATAGTCCTATAATGGACTCAATAGAATAAAATATTACAGATGAACAGATTTTCAATAAAGTAACCCCATTACAAGGTATTATTCATGTTTTTAGTTGTAATTATATTTAGTTTATTAGTTTGGTAGCTCAGTTGAGGGGAGAGATATAGAGCAGGATTTATTTTATTAAAAAAGATGGTGTTGATAGGCATTTACATATGTTTCTGAGGTTAAAAGCCTCAGAGATTTGATGGTGTGGTTGTGTCTGAAGAGACAATGAACTGGTTGAAGACTTTTGATTGGATGAAGTGGCCTGAAACGAAATTATGATAAGTTATTTATTAGTTAGATGGGGAAGCAGAGTGCTGACGGTAGGGCTAATATTGGCAAGTGTTTTAGTGGAGACAAAACTCACTAAATAATTTAGAAGAGTTTAAATGTGTCTTCCGATCCCTCTTTTTATATCTATCTCCATAATACAAGATGTTGGAGAATTTCATAGGCTTGTTTAGGCAAGTAGAATACTCATACAGTATGCAACAATCTTCACTATTTTATCTAGGTATACTCTTGTGTTGATTAACTCTCTATAGAAGAAGTGTAGTAGAATTTTTAGAGGGCATATAGATTATACAATGAATGTTAGTTTCATTTCAAATTATTAATTTATTATGAGTTGGTGGAGAGAGCCTATTTAATATAAAATGACTTAATGGTTACTCAATTGTGGTGAGAAACTAGGAGGAATTGCTTTGGAAATGAGGCTTCTAGTAGAGGGTTTTCTAAAAAGAAGAGCTAGTTCAAACATGAAAATTCAAGGAGAGGTAGTTAGCCTATATCAATTTTAGGTTGTGGCATTGAGCCTATTTCTAGAGGTTATTAAAATGGGGCAACTATGTGCTAAAGGTTCCATAGGAGATACTTTGATCTGTGTTACAGGATGAGAAATCATTCCTTCCACTATGTGCTAATCGGCATTTTTTTTTCTGATCTTAAATCGTTATTTAACCTATAATAGATCAAGGATAATTCTACTATGTGTGTATACTGAGGGATCATCTAACCGAGCTAGTGGATTTAACTTTTTTACAGATTATTTAGCAAGACAACCATCTTGGAATGGACAGAGAGAGTTTGGCAATCCTGTTGCTCCATAACTAGTTCAAGCGTGTGTATATGGCTTACTTAGTACGAGACTAGAGATACTCTTGATATGGTTATAGGTATGCCCAATATTTTTTATATGCCCTATTTTATTTATTTAATTTTGGATCCGATAACTCATTTATTTTGTAGAGATATTTTAATTTACTACACTTTCCTACAAGGTTAAATCATTTTTCTCTCTTTATTATTTAACTAACTTGAGATGGTCATGCTTGTTAGTAGAATCTATTTCTACAATATTAGTTATTTGTTAAAAATATGGAGATCTAGTTTAATCTTAAAACCTATCCCTAAATTATATATCGTTTCTTGGAATAGACTAGTAAGTCTGTATGAAGCTCAAATTAATTTTTTTGAAAAGGGGGTTATATTTTACTCGATAAAGAGAATTATAGTGAGTTAGAGTTCTCTCTTTTATGATATAGGTTGTTAAGGTAGATAAGTTGTTGGATAAGGTTGTAGTGTCTTTTTAGCAACTATTTAGGATAGGAAAATAGATTATTTATCTTTGTCTAGTTTCTTGATATTGCAAGAGTTTTCTAATGTTTTTCTTGAGGACCTAGTGAGTCGACCTACCTGATAAAGAGATGGAGTTTTATATAGATGCATTTCTAGGTACTTATTTGATATACAAAGCTGCAAATAAGATGACACCTAAAGGTTTTACCGATTTGAAGGCACAACTATGAGAACTAGTTGCGAGAGGTTTCATCCATACTAATTTATCTTCATGGAGAGAACTTATTTTAGTATGAAGAAGAAGGATAGTGTCATACATATGTGTATTAATTATAGAAAATTCAAGAAGGTCACAATTTGGAATAATTACCCTCTACCGAGGATCAATTGTTTATTTGATTGACTTATAAGATCTTATGTGTTTTGCAAGCTCGATCAAAGATATGGATATTAATAGGTGTTGGTGAGAGAGGTAGATGTAATGAAGACAACTTTAAGTTCTCGATATTAGATTTAAAATTAGTTTTTTCCCCTCCTTTAGGGTGATAAATATTCCTCCATTTTTCATGAATTTATTAAATAGGATATTTAGTATCTATATATATTTGTTTTTATCTTTATTGATGATAGCCTAGTTTACTTAGGTTTTAATAAGAATCATGTAATTAATTTTAGGACTATTCTGGAGACTCTGAGGTAGAATCAGGTATATACTAAGTTATCCAAGAAAAAATTTGTGTTGAATATTATGTCATTTTAGGGCACGTGGTGAGTCACACAAGTTTCTCTATAGATTCTTAAAAAGTTCAAGTTGTAGCTCATATGCCGAGAAGTACTATTGTATATGAGGTCACATCATCTTTGGTATGGTTGGTTATTATAAAAATCTTGTTGAAGATTTTTCTTAGATTTTTTCTATTTTTATTAAATAAACATAGAAATTAGTGGCCTATGTTTTGATTACGAGGAGAGTTTTCATATACTAAAGGAATGTTTGACATCTCATGCATTTTGACATTCTATAAATTATAGAGTTTAGTGATGGTTTACAAAAAAGACTTAGATGTGTTCTGATGCAACATTATAAATTTGTAGCAAATGTTTCTAGGTAGTTCAAACCACATGAGTTGATTTCTCATACATTAGATTTATAATTGGGTACTAGACAATTTAAGGTCTAGAGGAACAACCTGTATGAAATTAGGTGTCAGGTGTTGACGTAATTTTTTAGTGATGTCAATAATGTTAATAAAGGCATCTAATCTCCGCAGTCAAATTATTGAACTACATTTCAAACTTCAAATTCAACCCATCATTCGCTTTGGCATATGCTCAAATCATTGATATCAAAATCATCACTTGGCAATCACCCCTAACATTCATTTGATCATCATATGTATCACGTAACAATCATCAAATGATTATTAATGATATTATATATGAAAAAACTCAATTTCCTTCAATATTTGAACATCATTGATCAATTAAAAACCTAAATCAAATTAATTCCTTAAATCCATTATTTGGTTGTCACTAGTGATAATTAGTTGATCAACTGTTCTATCGTTTCAATTCCACAACCTCTTTATGCACAGCCTCTTTATGCAGAATTTACAATTGCCTGAACCCATAGCCAAATCACTATGATTTTGTGATCTAACACTTACATATTGATTAGACATATCCTTAGGATCAATCACATAAATTTAAAGTCATTTCAAGATCCCTAACCCCTAAAATTCAAAGCATTTCCATAGGTTGTAAAACTTTAAATAATTATAACCTATGTCATTGTACATGACACTTTGTGGTTTTTAGCTTGGAAATGTCACCAAAGTAATTTTATATGATCATTATTAATAGTATAATGCTTTAAACAAAAATTTAACCTTGGTTGACCATGGTTTACCTTGATTGGACACAAAACACTAAAACTTAGTCCTTAAAAATGGATTATCTTAAACCTCATCATGGCTCAGTCAAACCATGCTATGCAACCTTCCACAAATATATTCAAAACATCATTTAATATCCATTGAATAAAATGCGAAGCTCTAGTAAACCCTTATTGACCAAGTTAATCTAGATTTACAAAATTACCCTTTTTTCCAATACACTAGATGACCAAAATCATCCAATACACTTAAAAAATTAAATATTTTAATGATTTTGACCTAATATTTAAACCAAGCTCATGGGGATTATTTTTGAGGTCAACATAAGTCTCTAAAAAAATCTTCAATCCTTGGGCTTATATGGTTTAACCAAGCCAAGTGCTAAAATTTAGGTTTTCTTGGTCTAAATCATCACACTTAGCAAAATAAATTCTAAATTTTATTTGTAGCTAGAGATTATTAATATTATCAACACCCCCAAGAGTTTGAACCTGTGATTTTATTGGGTTAAAAGTATGGTTTGAACCAGGCATCCTAAAACCAATTAAACGGAGATCCAAACCAACCCATCTCAAATTAGCTTGAGAATGCAAATGGTTCGGCTCTAGAAGCTTCATTGCACATGGCCAGACCATCTTATGCCACATGGGTTGTTGATATGGAAATAATCAAAACAATCTCTCTACAATGACTTTTTTAATCCTATCTAGCTCAACAAATATCCATGTTCTTTCAAAATCTCTATAACCTTCCTATTGCTCCCATTAGTTAGTCCCTAACTAAAATGCATGGCCTAGGCTTGGTTTGTAATATCTAGACCTTCCACTCAACTTTTACTCTCCTATAAATACCCCTTATAATATTTGTGAAGGTTGTTAGACCTTATAATAAGTCCAAAAGCAAACCAAGGGGTGGTTAATTTGGCTTATTTTTCTATAAAAGAATCCCCGCCACGCCTCCAAACAAATTTACTTTGTACTAATCCTAATATATAATAGCTTTACATAATCCAGCTTCTTAACTAATCCTTTGATAATACTCGTGCAGTGTTTTAAAATTCATTAATTACTACTCAGTTATGGAAATATATAGTATACCAATATGACGCTCATTATGAATTTGTTTTCAAGTTGATTTAGTTTATTAATTTCACAAGTACAAAATTACAGATGCATATGTGTGACTAATTTATTTAAATTGAATTTTATTCTTAAGTAATCACCATGTGTTACCGTTGATTGAAGCGGATGTTATATCTAGCACCCCTCGTTTTATGTGTAGTGCCCAAATGCTCACGAAGGGAGTCCATAAAGATCCCAAAATTCTAAAATATACTAATATGTTGCTAAGACATCCTTGAGTCATAATAATGGCTGTTTCCCTACTATGTTAAACTCGGAGTCCATATGGTCATCAATATCCTTTTAATCAGAATGATATAAGCATGGCATGCTCCAGGTAAATTTTTTTTTATTTTTTCTTGTATTCCATGAATGTAAGACGTGTTTTTAATTTATATTTTTATCACTTATACATAGCATTCTTTATTTTAGATATCTATAATTAATATCATTCATAGTATCGATATATTTTTATTAAACTATTTTATACATTAATTTAAATACAAAACGAATAAATTTTAGAAACTTGGACTAGTGGGTGTGACCTGTTTGAGCTTGTAGGGACACTTATTTCTATTTTTATTTCTAGTTAAAAATAGAAAGAGCACATTAAGTATATGAGCATTTTAGGATCTAACATATTTTAGTATGTATAGTTATGTACCTCATTTTTATACTCATGGTATTTTATTTTATTTATTAGTTTAGGGTCTTAGTAGCTTGTACTAACTAATAAATATTGTATATATATTTTGATGAAATGAGATAAATTTATTGATGAGATTATTTATATTCTATTTGTTGAGTTAATTAGACCTATGTGTATTTATAAATTAATATAGAAATCTCATTACACCCTTAAAAAAAATTCTTAGCTGGCCTATCCTAATTCAACATGATATGATATGTCATTTAGATGGTCTTACTTGGTTAGGTTGTGATTGAGCTTTGTAGTGTTGGATGGTAGTTTTTGAGGATATTTATTATAAATTAGAGCTATAAGAAATGATATGTAATAGAGTGAGGTTGTTTTGGAAATGTTTCATTATTCATTTTTACTTGTTTTCATGTGTATGTCTGCTCAATGCTTTGTCTCTATAGTCCTATAATGGACTCAATGAATAAATATTACAGATGAAAGATTTTCAATAAAGTAACCCCATTACAAGGTATTATTCATGTTTTAGTTGTATTATATTTAGTTTATTAGTTTGGTAGCTCAGTTGAGGGGAGGAGATATAGAGCAGGATTTATTTTATTAAAAAAGATGGTGTTGATAGGCATTTACATATGTTTCTGAGGTTAAAAAGCCTCAGAGATTTGATGGTGTGGTTGTGTCTGAAGAAGACAATGAACTGGTTGAAGACTTTTTGATTGGATGAAGTGGCCTGAAACGAAATTATGATAAGTTATTTATTAGTTAGATTGGGGAAGCAGAGTGCTGACGGTAGGGCTAATATTGGCAAGTGTTTTAGTGGAGACAAAACTCACTCAATAATTTAGAAGAGTTTAATGTGTCTTCCGATCCCTTTTATATCTATCTCCACAATACAAGATGTTGGAGAATTTCATAGGCTTGTTTAGGCAAGTAGAATACTCATACAGTATGCAACAATCTTCACTCTTTTATCTAGGTATACTCTTGTGTTGATTTTTAATTTTTTTGCACTTTATTTTCCACATTTTTTTTAATTATGTGGTTCAAAAATCTCTATTTTTATGTTATTATTAAATTACTTCACTTTGGCAACAAGAGATAAATTTTAGTTTTCAGAAGTTAAAAAGCTTTAAATAAGGGAGATTTTTCTTTGTGTTAAGTATTAGGTTGTAATCAGCTCCCCCCCCCCCCAC